>NW_023997333.1:0-21879 GCF_015586225.1 Lucilia sericata | reverse complement strand
TCATACTACTCTATACTCGTTACTTTAGCTGTTGTAAGTTCAATCTTAGTATAGTTTTCTGATTTAACAAATGATCCTGTCAAATCTCTACACCTTCTCTAAGGTAGGGTATTACAAAGTTAAGTACAAAATTAACAATATTTTAAGTCATATATATTATTTGCTGACATATAATGAGCTCATATTTCATTTTCAATTCATGCGCAACACTTTTATTCCAGTCTTTAGCAAATTTTAATGCTTTTGTTATAATTTCTGTTCGAGTTCCTTTAAAGAATACGACAACAAAAAATAATAAAACTTAAGCAAAACACATGGCAAATCGTATGTATAATATCATACGTACTTACATGGCTTTTAAGTTTCAAAAGAAGAATAGACAAAAAAAGTTTTGATAGACTTTATGTCTAACTCTATAAGAAATATGTATCTTCTAGTATGTACTAAGAGCGGTTTGCCTTTCTTTTGGGTTTTTGTGGAAATTTTATTCATAGAGTGACGAAAATAAAGAAACGTACTTTTTTCTTCTTGTGTGAAGTTACTCTGCACTTTTAAGAGTTGTCACAGAAATGGCACAACAAATAAATTTTAAGTTGCAATGTGCGCTTTTTTTTCTTAACATTATAAACATTAACAATTGAAAATGCAGCGACAACAACGACAATAACAATAATCAGCAATAATAGATGTTTTAGCTGTTGTTGGTTTAATGCATGAGAACAGTGAAGAGGGAAATAAGTAAAAGAAAGTAGGAAATCAGTTAACTGAAATTTTGTTATCGATAAAATGTTTAGGTATCAACTAACTAACTACTACTAACTAACTAACTAACTAACTAACTAACTAACTAACTAACTAACTACTAACTAACTAACTAACTACTACTAACTAACTAACTAACTAACTAACTAACTAACTAACTAACTACTACTAACTAACTAACTAACTAACTAACTAACTAACTAACTAACTACTAACTAACTAACTAACTACTAACTAACTAACTAACTAACTAACTAACTAACTAACTACTAACTAACTAACTAACTACTAACTAACTACTAACTACTAACTAACTAACTACTAACTAACTAACTAACTAACTAACTAACTAACTAACTAACTAACTAACTAACTAACTAACTTAACTAACTAACTAACTAACTAACTACTACTAACTAACTCTAACTAACTACTACTAACTAACTAACTAACTAACTACTAACTAACTACAACTAACTAACTAACTAACTACTACTAACTAACTAACTAACTAACTAACTAACTAACTAACAACTAACTAACTAACTAACTAACTAACTAACTAACTAACTAACTAACTACTACTAACTAACTAACTAACTAACTAACTACTAACTAACTAACTAACTAACTAACTAACTAACTAACTACCTAACTACTACTAACTAACTAACTAACTAACTAACTAACTAACAACTAACTAACTAACTAACTAACTACTAACTAACTAACTAACTAACTAACTACTAACTAACTAACTAACTAACTAACTAACTAACTAACTAACTACTAACTAACTAACTACTAACTAACTAACTAACTAACTACTACTAACTAACTAACTAACTAACTAACTAACTAACTAAACTAACTAACTAACTAACTAACTAACTAACTACTAACTAACTAACTAACTAACTAACTAACTAACTAACTAACTAACTACTAACTAACTAACTAACTAACTAACTACTAACTAACTAACTACTAACTAACTAACTAACTAACTAACTAACTAACTAACTAACTACTAACTAACTAACTAACTACTAACTAACTAACTACTAACTAACTAACTACTAACTAACTAACTAACTAACTAACTAACTAACTAACACTAACTAACTAACTACTAACTAACTAACTAACTAACTAACTACTAACTACTAACTAACTACTAACTACTACTAACTAACTACTAACTAACTAACTAACTAACTTAACTAACTACTAACTAACTAACTAACTACAACTAACTAACTAACTAACTAACTAACTACTAACTAACTAACTAAACTAACTAACTAACTAACTAACTAACTAACTAACTAACTAACTAACTAACTAACTAACTAACTAACTAACTAACTAACTAACTAACTAACTAACTAACTAACTAACTAACTAACTAACTACTAACTAACTAACTAACTAACTACTAACTAACTAACTAACTAACTAACTAACTAACTAACTACTACTAACTAACTACTAACTAACTAACTAACTAACTAACTAACTAACTAACTAACTAACTAACTAACTAACTACTAACTAACTAACTAACTACTAACCAACTAACTAACTACTAACTAACTAACTAACTAACTAACTAACTACTAACTAACTAACTAACTAACTAACTAACTAACTACTAACTAACTAACTACTAACTACTAACTAACTAACTAACTAACTACTAACTACTAACTAACTAACTAACTAACTAACTAACTAACTAACTAACTAACTAACTAACTACTAACTAACTACTAACTAACTACTAACTAACTACTAACTAACTAACTAACTAACTAACTAACTAACTACTAACTAACTAACTAACTAACTAACTAACTAACTCTAACTAACTAACTAACTAACTACCTAACTAATAACTAACTCTAACTACTAACTAACTAACTAACTAACTAACTAACTAACTAACTAACTAACTAACTAACTACTAACTAACTAACTAACTAACTAACTAACTACTACTAACTAACTACTAACTACTAACTTAACTACTAACTAACTAACTACTACTAACTACTAACTAACTACTAACTAACTACTAACTAACTAACTATACTAACTAACTTAACTAACTACTAACTAACTAACTAACTAACTAACTAACTAACTAACTACTAACTAACTACTAACTAACTAACTAACTACAACTAACTACTAACTAACTAACTAACTAACTAACTAACTAACTAACTAACTAACTAACTAACTAACTAACTAACTAACTAACTAACTAACAACTAACTAACTAACTAACTAACTAACTAACTACTACTAACTATAGCAGTTTATAGCCTGGAGAGTAGTGCATTTTATAGTCTGTACTATAGAGCAGTCTATTATCTGTACTACAGAGCACTTTATAGTTTAGACTATAAAGCGGTTTGTAGTCTGGACTGTAGTGTAACCTTTAGTCTGGAGTATAGAGTTGTCTATAGCCTGGACTGTAGAGCAGTCTTTAGTTTGGATTAAGTACAGTCTATAGTCTGAATTATAGAGCAGTCTTAGGCCTATATATCAGTCTATATATAGGATTAACTTGTAATAGAATTCTATTTTCTGCTGCATATATATTTGTTTATATGTCAGCCAAACTATACTAGTTGGTATAGTCTAGGTATAGTCTAGACTATATTCCAGAGTATAATTAGTCTCCAGAGCGGTGTATAATCTGGAGTACAGAGCAGTCTATAGGCTGACCTATAGAGCCGTCTATAGGCTGACCTATAGAGCAGTCTATAGGCTGGCTTATAGAGCATAGGTCTATAGTTTGGACTATAAAGCCCGGCCTATAGATCAGCCTATATTTTGGATTGAACTGTAATCAACCAATCGACTATCAACTAGTTTGTTGTCTATACCATATGCCAGTATATATTCATTATTGCAGACCTGCATATAGTCTGGACTACTGATCTATATTTATAGTTATATAAGTACAGATTACGGCAAATTTGTCTGAGACTTTCGAAGAGTTTTATTCAACACTGTTAATGTGCATAGCAATTTATAGTTGTGTGTTTATTTGTTTGTCATATGAATTTAACTAACGATTATTATAAAAACATGCAGTGAGTATAGAAAAAAACATTCATATTTTTGTTTGTTTGTCGTTTATCTAGTATACATGTTTCCTCCAGAAGTAAAAGGAAGACAAAGACAAACATTTCTAATGCACTCGAGGAAAAATCGTGATCAAAAACATGTGCACGATAAAGAAATAAATAAATAAAAAAGATACAAACAGTTTACTCCATGGGAGGCAGTTTAAAACAAAGCTTGGGGCTAACAGCTGTCAACCCTTTTAAACTTAACTTGCATCTGGCTTTGCTCAATAGATAAGAATTTTTTTTAAAGATTTCAAAAGAACTGACAATGTGATGGCTGTTCGTAACCTCAAAATATTGAATCTCTCCTTCAAAAATTTTCAACATTTTATTAACCTTAATTTGCTCTGAGTGTAATGTCATAAATATTCCTCTAGTCGAACAAAAGTTTCAACTATTGCATTGTTATACGTTATAAGGATTAGTGTTTTTGCTTTGTATTTTAGTTTTTTTATATTTTATTTATTATTTCTTTGCTATCGTGCATGCATATGCATGCATATTTTATTATGGCTTTTTTTTGTCTGTTGTGTGCGCAAAAAAAACCAATTTCATGTTAAAAGTAAGTATATCATTTTGTTTTTCTAACAATACTTTACAAATCATACAAATGTACTTACTCTTATGTACATTCACATTCGCTCATTCCGTCAGTTTACTTTTACCAATTTTTAGCTGAGTTAAGTCAGTCATTTCCACTAAAAGCATTCACTTTATATCATTGTAGTTAAGAAAAAAAGATTCGAATGAAGGAAAGAAAGAAATATAAGCAAAGTCACATTTTACTGGTGGCAATAAACATTTTATGATGACGGCGGCAAAAGATACGATAGAGAGTGCACAAATGTAAAGTGTACAGTTGTGGTGGGTGTAATAAGTATAGCAAGGTAGTACATACCAAAATCTATTGTTTACAAAGTTCTTTTACAATATTCCAAAACTTCTTATTATAGAAAAGCTCGCTATAAAAGAGCGCGTTACATCGATATATATTTTATCATCTTTCGGCTTTACACAAAGCTCAATTCCAACAATCTTTTATTAGATATAAATTCTAGACATAATTACCTATCCATTGATATATAATATGTCTAGTTTATTCCTTAATTACACTTTACAACATCATTTCAAATGTGTTATTTCGTTATAAAACACTTTCAACAATAATCTTTGCCTACTATTCACTTCTCACTTATTCATGCACTCAATAAGCATGTTTGGTAAACGCTATTGTTGTTGTTTTTACTTCTCATCGTAATTGGTCGTTCACAGTGTGCGTAATCGACCAATCACAAAACGTTAATTTAAAGCTTAAGTAGTATTTGGTAAACGAAGAAACATTCAAGACTTGCAACTTGTTATATAAGGCATTTAGTGCATTTTTTATAAAAAGTGCGTTTTAAACTAAAAAATTAAATTTATAATGAAAAACTGAATAAAAAGATATTAAAAATGTAATTTTTAATTAAAAAGTAGAACTGAACAAGAACTGAACAAGAACTGAACTAGAACTTAACTAGAACTGAACTAGAACTGAACTAGAACTGAACTAGAACTGAACTAGAACTGAACTAGAACTGAACTAGAACTGAACTAGAACTGAACTAGAACTGAACTAGAACTGAACTAGAACTGAACTAGAACTGAACTAGAACTGAACTAGAACTGAACTAGAACTGAACTTGATTGAATTAGAACTGAACTAGAACTGAACTAGAACTGAATTAGAACTGAACTAGAACTGAACTAGAACTGAACTAGAACTGAACTAGAACTGAACTAGAACTGAACTAGAACTGAATTAGAACTGAATTAGAACTGAACTAGAACTGAACTAGAACTGAACTAGAACTGAACTAGAACTGAACTAGAACTGAACTAGAACTGAACTAGAACTGAACTAGAACTGAACTAGAACTGAACTAGAACTGAACTAGAAATGAACTAGAATGAACTAGAACTGAAACTAGAACTGAACTGGAACTGAACTAGAACTGAACTAGAACTAACTAGAACTTGACTAGAACTGAACTAGAACTAAACTAGAACTGAACTATGAACTGAACTAGAACTGAAACTAGAACTGAACTAGAACTGAACTAGAACTGAACTAGAACTGAACTAGAACTGGAACTAGAACTGAACTAGAACTGAACTGAACTAGAACTGAACTAGAACTGAACTAGAACTGAAACTAGAACTGAACTAGAACTGAACTAGAACTGAACTAGAACTGAACTAGAACTGAAACTAGAACTGAACTAAAACTGAACTAGACTGAACTATAACTGAACTAGAACTGAACTAGAACTGAACTAGAACTGAACTAGAACTGAACTAGAACTGAACTAGAACTGAAGTAGAACTGAACTAGAACTAAACTAGAACTGAACTAGAACTGAACTAGAACTGAACTAGACTGAACTAGAACTGAACTAGAACTGAAATAGAACTGAACTAGAACTGAACTAGAACTAAACTAGAACTGAACTAGAACTGAACTAGAACTGAACTAGAACTAAACTAGAACTGAACTAGAACTGAACTAGAACTGAACTAGAACTGAACTAGAACTGAACTAGAACTGAACTAGAACTGAACTAGTACTGAACTAGAACTAAACTAGAACTGAACTAGAACTGAATTAGAACTGAACTAGAACTGAACTAGAACTAAACTAGAACTGAACTAGAACTGAACTAGAACTGAACTAGAACTGAACTAGAACTGAACTAGAACAACTAGAACTGAACTAGAACTGAACTAGAACTGAACTAGAACTGAACTAGAACTGAACTGACTGAACTAGAACTGAACGAATGAACTAGAACTGAACTAGAACTGAACTAGAACTGAACTAGAACTGAACTAGAACTGAACTAGAACTGAACTAGAACTGAACTAGAACTGAACTAGAACTGAACTAGAACTGAACTAGAACTGAACTAGAACTGAACTAGAACTGAACTAGAACTGAACTAGAACTGAACTAGAACTGAACTAGAACTGAACTAGAACTGAACTAGAACTGAACTAGAACTGAACTAGAACTGAACTAGAACTGAACTAGAACTGAACTAGAACTGAACTAGAACTGAACTAGAACTGAACTAGAACTGAACTAGAACTGAACTAGAACTGAACTAGAACTGAACTAGAACTGAACTAGAACTGAACTAGAACTGAACTAGAACTGAACTAGAACTGAACTAGAACTGAACTAGAACTGAACTAGAACTGAACTAGAACTGAACTAGAACTGAACTAGAACTGAACTAGAACTGAACTAGAACTGAACTAGAACTGAACTAGAACTGAACTAGAACTGAACTAGAACTGAACTAGAACTGAACTAGAGCTGAACTAGAGCTGAACTAGAACTGAACTAGAACTGAACTAGAACTGAACTAGAACTGAACTAGAACTGAACTAGAACTGAACTAGAACTGAACTGAACTAGAACTGAACTAGAACTGAACTAGAACTGAACATAGAACTGAACTCTAACTGAAACTAGAACGACTAGCACTGAACAGAACTGAACTAGAACTGAACTTAACTGAACTGAACTAGAACTGCACTAGAACTGAACTTAGAACTAACTAGAACTGAACTAGAACGAACTAGAACTGAACTAAAACTGAACTAGAACTGAACTAGAACTGAACTAGAACTGAACTAGAACTGAACTAGAACTGAACTAGAACTGAACTAGAACTGAACTAGAACTGACCTAGGAAGCTGAACTAGAACTGAACTAGAACTGAACTAGAACTGAACTAGAACTGAACTAGAACTGAACTAGAACTGAAAACTAGAACGGAACTAGAACCTGAACTGAACTAGAACTGAACTAGACCTGAACGACAGCTAATTTTTGATAGTGTATCTATTATTAAAGCCTTGCCTGTATATGTTTGTAGTTGTTTGTCTAGCTGTAAATTTATGTAAATATATGTTGTTAATATTATCTCTCTATGACTTTTGTATGTTACATGTACATATGTATGTAAGTATATACCCTTTCTAAACATTTTTTAATAGTAACAATTATTGTTTACATTTGTTGTTGCCAATGTTGTAGTTATTGTTCTTTTGTTACTTGTTATATTTGTTGTATACAATTATAGTTGTCGTGTGTGTTTTTTGTTGTTGCTGTTTCTGTTTGAAGTTTTCTATTGTTAAAAAAAAACGTATAAAAAACAACAATAAAGCAAAGGCGCTAGTTTTTAAAAATTATTTTACACTCTTCCTCTATTTTCTAAAACTCTCTTCATTGTTGTTATTATTGTTACATATTTACAACTATTATTGTTTTGTTGCTTTATATGATGACAATGTTGTTGTTCTTGTTTTTATTATAATTGTAAATGAAGATTTAGTAGATTGTTTTTATAGTTGTTGGTTTTGTTTTTCTAAAAACACATCAACCATACTATTACTACATACAAATTTACATGTGTAATTATATGTGTGTGTGTGTGTTCGTATGTATTTCTTTTTTCTGTTGTTTTTGTGGTTGCTCACTTTGTTTATAAACATGAATATATAATAGAGTTCACTTGAGTGTATTGTAGTTCTCATAAATTCTATTGTGTTGTTGTTTTTTTTTCTGTTAACTTATTTATATGCATTTATGACAAACATGTCAAATGCGTTCGTTTTAATTTAAATGTTATAAATATAAACAGTGCGTATACACACGCATATTACAAATTATAAACAAATTTATGTAAATTATTTATTATTTATGATTTCCACTTGTTTGTAAGTGAAGCGTTTAAAGGGTTTAACATTGTTGTTTTTTTTTTTCAAATTGTTTTATAATTACATATATTCAAAGTGATTTTTATTTGTACATAAAAGTCATAAATTTTTAGTTTAGTGAATAATAATACATAAAGATTACTATGTACTAATTTGAAGTGTTTTATAAATAAATTTAAATTTTTTTATTTTTTATTTGTAGTGACTTTTGTAAATTACAGTTATAATGTTGTTCAATGTATTACGGCGATAACTACCAGAGATTTGTAATTAACATTGTGAAGAAATTTTTTCAACGGAAAAGTTCTAGTTCAGTTCTAGTTCAGTTCTAGTTCAGTTCTAGTTCTTCTAGTTCAGTTCTAGTTCAGTTCTAGTTCAGTTCTAGTTCAGTTCTAGTTCAGTTCTAGTTCAGTTCTAGTTCAGTTCTAGTTCAGTTCTAGTTCAGTTCTAGTTCAGTTCTAGTTCAGTTCTAGTTCAGTTCTAGTTCAGTTCTAGTTCAGTTCTAGTTCAGTTCTAGTTCAGTTCTAGTTCAGTTCTAGTTCAGTTCTAGTTCTAGTTCAGTTCTAGTTCAGTTCTAGTTCAGTTCTAGTTCAGTTCTAGTTCAGTTCTAGTTCAGTTCTAGTTCAGTTCTAGTTCAGTTCTAGTTCAGTTCTAGTTCAGTTCTAGTTCAGTTCTAGTTTAGTTCTAGTTCAGTTCTAGTTCAGTTCTAGTTCAGTTCTAGTTCAGTTCTAGTTCAGTTCTAGTTCAGTTCTAGTTCAGTTCTAGTTCAGTTCTAGTTCAGTTCTAGTTCAGTTCTATTCAGTTCTAGTTCAGTTCTAGTTCAGTTCTAGTTCAGTTCTAGTTCAGTTCTAGTTCAGTTCTAGTTCAGTTCTAGTTCAGTTCTAGTTCAGTTCTAGTTCAGTTCTAGTTCAGTTCTAGTTCAGTTCTAGTTCAGTTCTAGTTCAGTTCTAGTTCAGTTCTAGTTCAGTTCTAGTTCAGTTCTAGTTCAGTCTAGTTCAGTTCTAGTTCAGTTCTAGTTCAGTTCTAGTTCAGTTCTAGTTCAGTTCTAGTTCAGTTCTAGTTCAGTTCTAGTTAGTTCTAGTTCAGTTCTAGTTCAGTTCAGTTCTAGTTCAGTTCTAGTTCAGTTCTAGTTCAGTTCTAGTTCAGTTCTAGTTCAGTTCTAGTTCAGTTCTAGTTCAGTTCAGTTCTAGTTCAGTTCTAGTTCAGTTCCAGTTCAGTTCTAGTTCAGTTCTAGTTCAGTTCTAGTTCAGTTTTAGTTCAGTTCTAGTTCAGTTCTAGTTCAGTTCTAGTTCAGTTCTAGTTCATTTCTAGTTCAGTTCTAGTTCAGTTCTAGTTCAGTTCTAGTTCAGTTCTAGTTCAGCTCTAGTTCAGTTCTAGTTCAGTTCTAGTTCAGTTCTAGTTCAGTTCTAGTTCAGTTCTAGTTCAGTTCTAGTTCAGTTCTAGTTCAGTTCTAGTTCAGTTCTAGTTCAGTTCTAGTTCAGTTCTAGTTCAGTTCTAGTTCAGTTCTAGTTCAGTTCTAGTTCAGTTCTAGTTCAGTTCTAGTTCAGTTCTAGTTCAGTTCTAGTTCATTTCTAGTTTATTTCTAGTTCAGTTCTAGTTCAGTTCTAGTTCAGTTCTAGTTCAGTTCTAGTTCAGTTCTACTTCAGTTCTAGTTCAGTTCTAGTTCAGTTCTAGTTCAGTTCTAGTTCAGTTCTAGTTCTGTTCTAGTTCAGTTCTAGTTCATTTCTAGTTCAGTTCTAGTTCAGTTCTAGTTCACTTCTAGTTCAGTTCTAGTTCAGTTCTAGTTCAGTTCTAGTTCAGTTCTAGTTCAGTTCTAGTTCAGTTCTAGTTCAGTTCTAGTTCAGTTCTAGTTCAGTTCTAGTTCAGTTCTCTAGTTCAGTTCTAGTTCAGTTCTAGTTCAGTTCTAGTTCAGTTCTAGTTCAGTTCTAGTTCAGTTCTAGTTCAGTTCTAGTTCAGTTCTAGTTCAGTTCTTGTTCAGTTCTAGTTCAGTTCTAGTTCAGTTCTAGTTCAGTTCTAGTTCAGTTCTAGTTCAGTTCTAGTTCAGTTCTAGTTCAATTTTACTTAATTTATACTGAATTTTCAATAAATTATTTATAGTTTTTTAACTTGACACTTTAATATTATTTTTTCTTTTAACTATTTTCTCTTTTCTTTTCATTAATTTAAATTTACTTCACTTGACTACTTTTCTAAGAACTATTTTAGACAATTATAGCTTTTCTAACCCCCTCTCAGTCCTCATCTGAGCACTGACAAAACATTTAATGATCTTAAAAGGAAATCGAGTTCATTACAATCATTTATTTAATTTTGACCATTTGAAATTGAATCAAGCTGAGTGCGAAAAATCATTTTCACTTTCAGAAACTTTAACAGAATCTATGGTTCTTGGCTTTTGTGAGTGTGTGTGTGTGTGTGTGTGAGTAAGACGCACATACAAAGAGGACACTAGTTGATAAAGGGCTGCTGCACTGTGGGTTGGTCAGTGGAGTTTTTTTAATTTTCCAGGTGTATTATTGAAAAGGTTAGTTTGTTTTGTTATTGCTTTGGAAGGTGTAATGATGAGTTTAGGAGAATTTGAAAATTATCATTTGTGTTTCTCTGTTATTTGTATACCGCCCCACTGTGCGTGTTTTTCTAAAGCTTCAATGTAACTAAAAATATAGTAAATGATTTTGTAGATAGTTGTGGCAAAATGAAAATAAACCCCATTAAATGAAGTTGGAAATATACAAACAATGCAACTACAATATTTTCTAATACTTGCTCCTTTAGCTCAACTCCATCCAGTCATCGTCATCACCATCATCATGGCCATCAGTAGTCATGGCATCTATTACTACCAATATAAAGTATTAGTAATTAAAATTGATTACTTTCTAGGGATAGAATGATAGAAAATGTGAGCTACAAAGCCCAGCATACTCGTTCATTTGCCAAAAATCAGGATATGAATTTTGTAAAGGAAGTTGTTTTTAAATTATTCGAAATATTTTTGTTGAAGCAATAAATTTTCTTAAGAATTCAATTTATTGCAAATAAATTAAAATTATATTCATTTCCTTAGTTTCCAATGAACAACTTGTTTTTCTTGTTATTCACACATTTCATCTAATACCGCCATCAGTTTACTTTGAAAAGAAAAATTAATTGTTTGAGGAATTTATTCCTATTATTTATTCTATTTATGTTGTTAAGTTTAATTTCTATAAATTTATGAAATCACTTCTTATAAATACTGGCATAAATTGTAATTAAGATTCACTTATTTGTCATTAAACTACAATTGAAACAAGGCGGCATATTTATTTTAAACAATCTGGGTTATATAGTTTTTTTTCTTTGCGCAAATTCTTTACGTTTTTTTATTGCTATTATTGCCAGTAAATAATTGATGACACCATTTGTTACCATGGAACAAGTGAAAAGTTAATTGAACATGAGTAAATTGTACAAGAACAAAAAAAACAAGTTAGAGTGCTATATTCGGCTATGCCGAATCTTAAATACCCTCCACCAGCAAGCTACTTTTTATTGAGACCCATTTAACTATCTAATTTTTATATAACTTGGCAAAATTTTTGTTTCCTTATTGAGGGTACTAATATTTATGCATATGTCAAACTAATTTTAATTAGGTCGAGAAAAATGTATATTAATAGGCCAGTTTGAAAACATTTTAATATAATGATTAACTGTACACAGAAACATACTCATTTTGAATTTTATCCGGATATAATCATTTAATTACGAATTAAGTGGTATTAAGTGATTTTCAGAAGTATACCTTATATGGGAGCTAAGACAACCTATGGACCGATCCAGAAGAAAAAATCCGTAGAATGATTTATATATACAAAATACACATTTATGTCGAATTTTATCCCGATAACTTTGATTGTTAATGTGCATTTGAGTAATTTTCGGAAATGGTCCTTATATGGGAGTTGTGACCAATTATCAACCGATAAGGAAAAAAATTCGTATAGTGATTTATATGCCAAAAAAAATTCAAGTCGAATTTTACTACAATAGATTTATTAATTAATGAAATATGTGCGTTTAGGTGATTTTCGGAAAGTGAACTTTATATGTATAGGAGCTATGACCTTACAACAAAACATATTTGTGTCGAATTTTATCAAGATATCTTTATTTGTTAATGAAATATGTGCGTTTAAGTGATTTCTTTGAAGGAGCTATTACCATATATGGTACAATCCGGAAAAATTGGTAGAATGATTTATATGCTCACAAAACATATTCAAGTCGTACTTTATCCAAATAGCTTTATTATTCAAGTGATTAAGTGATTTTCGTAAGTGGACCCTCTATATGAGCCTATCCGGAAAAAATTTCGTAGAGTGATTCATATAAAGACAAAACATATTGTGTCGAATTTTATCAAGATAACTTTATTTGACAATGAAATATGTATTTTTAAGTGATTTTCGGAAATGGGGTTATATGAGAGCTATGACCAATAATGGACCGATCCGTAAAAAATTTGGTGAAATGATTTGAATGTACACAAACGTATTTTTGTCGAACTTTATCCCAATAGCTTTAGAATTCAATGTGTTTAAGTGATTTTCGGAAGTGGACCTTATATGGGAGCTATAACCAATTATGGGCCTATCCGGAAAAAATTTAGTGGAATAATTCATATTTATACGAAATATATTTATGTCGAATTTTATCACGATAGCTTTATTTGACAATGAAATATGTATTTTTAAGTGATTTTCGGAAATGGGGTTATATGGGAGCTATGACCAATAATGGACCGATCCGTAACAAAATTAGCAAATGATTTGTATGTATACAAAACATATTTGTGTCGAATTTTATCCCGATATCTTTATAATTCAATGAAATATATGCGTTTAAGTGATTTTCGGAAGTGGACTTTATATGGGAGCTATGACCAATTATGGACCTATCCGGAAAAAATTTCGTAGAGTGATTTATATTTAGACTAAACATATTTGTGTCGAATTTCATCAAGATAGCTTTATATGACAATGAAATATGAGCTTTTAAATGATTTTCGGAAGTGGGCCTTATATGGGAGCTATGACCAATAATGGACCGATCCGTAAAAAATTTCGTAGAATGATTTGTATGTACACAAAACATGTTTAACTCGAATTTTATCACAATAGCTTTATTCATCAATGAAATATGTGCGTTTAGGTGATTTTCGCAAGTGGACCTTGTATGGGAGCTATGGCCAATTGTGGACCGACTGAGATCTGCGTTGACAGTATAATTTCTGTTCATATTATATTTGCATGTGCAAATTGTGTGTTGATACCGATATATTTGAGGGAGTTATTAGCGATAAACTAATTTCCGGGAATATATACCTTTGTATGGGGGCTATGGGAATATTGGATTGATTGTAAAGATTTTCAACATAATTGATCACTGCCATGAAAAATAATGTGTGACAAAATTCATCGAAATATCTTTGGTAGTTTCTGAGAAAACTTCAAAGAATGATGAAAAAAACGTAATTTTTTTCGAGGTAGTCTGAAATTTTACTCATAGCTTTTTACGGTTGTGAACCGATTTGCTGATTTTCAATACCAAACTGCTTAGGATAACAATAAATATTTTGGTGCATTTGGTTGATTTCCTTTGCTTAGTTTTAACGTGAGCGTGTTTTACACAGACAGACAGACAGACAGACGGACAGACGGACAGACGGACAGACGGACAGACGGACATAGCTAAATCGACTCAGAATTTCATAAGGACCCAGAATATATATACTTTGTTGGGGTCTTAGATGAATATTTTCTTGGTGTTACACACGGAACGACAAACTTATATATCCCTCTATCACCACTGATGTGGTGGAGGGTATAAAAAAAAAACATAGTTTTTATTATTAAATCAGAGTTCAGAATATGGTTGTGCCAAAGACAAATAATAGTGGAACGAAAGCTGTGATTATGGAAGAAAAAAAAATTGCAATTACTTGCTAAAGTTGCTTAAAAGCTGTTATGAAACAAAAAGCTAGTTCTATTTATGTTCTAGTTCAGTTCTAGTTCGGTTCTAGTTCTGTTCTAGTTCTTTCTAGTTCTGTTCTAGTTCTGTTCTAGTTCTGTTCTAGTTCTGTTCTAGTTCTGTTCTAGTTCTGTTCTAGTTCTGTTCTAGTTCTGTTCTAGTTCTGTTCTAGTTCTGTCTAGTTCTGTTCTAGTTCTGTTCTAGTTCTGTTAGTTCTGTTCTAGTTCTGTTCTAGTTCTGTTTTCTAGTTCTGTTCTAGTTCTGTTCTAGTTCTGTTCTAGTTCTGTTCTAGTTCTGTTCTAGTTCTGTTCTAGTTCTGTTCTAGTTCTGTTTCTAGTTCTGTTCTAGTTCTGTTCTAGTTCTGTTCTAGTTCTGTTCTAGTTCTGTTCTAGTTTCTGTTCTAGTTCTGTTCTAGTTCTGTTCTAGTTCTGTTCTAGTTCTGTTCTAGTTCTGTTCTAGTTCTGTTCTAGTTCTGTTCTAGTTCTGTTCTAGTTCTGTTCTAGTTCTGTTCTAGTTCTGTTTCTAGTTCTGTTCTAGTTCTGTTCTAGTTCTGTTCTAGTTCTGTTCTAGTTCTGTTCTAGTTCTGTTCTAGTTCTGTTCTAGTTCTGTTCTAGTTCTGTTCTAGTTCTGTTCTAGTTTCTAGTTCTGTTTAGTTCTGTTCTAGTTCTGTTCTAGTTCTGTTCTAGTTCGTAGTTCTGTTCTAGTTCTGTTCTAGTTCTGTTCTAGTTCTGTTCTAGTTCTGTTCTTCTGTTCTAGTTCTGTTCTAGTTCTGTTCTAGTTCTGTTCTAGTTTAGTTCTATGTCATCCTAGTTCAGTTCTATTTCAGTTTTAGTTCAGGTCTAGTTCAGTTCTAGTTCAGTTCTAGTTCAGTTCTAGTTCAGTTCTAGTTCAGTTCTAGTTCAGTTCTAGTTCAGTTCTAGTTCAGTTCTAGTTCAGTTCTAGTTCAGTTCTAGTTCAGTTCTAGTTCAGTTCTAGTTCAGTTCTAGTTCAGTTCTAGTTCAGTTCTAGTTCAGTTCTAGTTCAGTTCTAGTTCAGTTCTAGTTCAGTTCTAGTTCAGTTCTAGTTCAGTTCTAGTTCAGTTCTAGTTCAGTTCTAGTTCAGTTCTAGTTCAGTTCTTGTTCAGTTCTAGTTCAGTTCTAGTTCAGTTCTAGTTCAGTTCTAGTTCAGTTCTAGTTCAGTTCTATTTCAGTTCTAGTTCAGTTCTAGTTCAGTTCTAGTTTCAGTTCTAGTTCAGTTCTAGTTCAGTTCTAGTTCAGTTCTAGTTCAGTTCTAGTTCAGTTCTAGTTCAGTTCTAGTTCAGTTCTAGTTCGTTCTAGTTCTGTTCTAGTTCAGTTCTAGTTCAGTTCTAGTTCAGTTCTAGTTCAGTTCTAGTTCAGTTCTAGTCAGTTCTAGTTCAGTTCTAGTTCAGTTCTAGTTCAGTTCTAGTTCGTTCTAGTTCAGTTCTAGTTCAGTTCTAGTTCAGTTCTAGTTCAGTTCTAGTTCAGTTCTAGTTCAGTTCTAGTTCAGTTCTAGTTCAGTTCTAGTTCAGGTTCTAGTTCAGTTCTAGTTCAGTTCTAGTTCAGTTCTAGTTCAGTTCTAGTTCAGTTCTAGTTCAGTTCTAGTTCAGTTCTAGTTCAGTTCTAGTTCAGTTCTAGTTCAGTTCTAGTTCAGTTCTAGTTCAGTTCTAGTTCAGTTCTAGTTCAGTTAGTTCAGTTCTAGTTTAGTTCTAGTTCAGTTCTAGTTCAGTTCTAGTTCAGTTCAGTTCTAGTTCAGTTCTAGTTCAGTTCTCTAGGTGAGGTTGAACTGAGCTGAAAATAAAATTCCTATAGAAAAGTTTATGATTACGTTTGTTTATGAAATGAGAGTCCATTCCCTACAAGAGATAAGTTTGAGCTTTTTTCTGTTCCAATTGAAGCTTTTTACTTTAAAAAGTTTAAATATTTCCTGCTTTTGTATTTGTCCCCCTGCATAAATATGATGATGCATGAAACTTTAAGCGTGCCATCAGACACACATTAAATAATCTTTATGCCACAAAAAAAAAAAATTACTTTGCACTAAAATCCGCAAAAACGCACTGGGTGAAACAAAAAAATAAAAATTGAGGAAAAAAGATGACAGATGGTTAACAAAATATGACATTTGACTACATTCTTAACATACCAAAGTGACAGACATTCTTTCTTATTTTATGTTTTTTTCAAGCTAACGTGCACTACTATTTTACAGACACACAATGGGGAAAAATGCGACTTTGAATAATGACTGACTGCTTGACTGACTGTGTGAATGAGTGAGTGAGTGAATGAATGACTTTTGTGTGTTAAATAATAAATGAGCAGGAGTCAAATACATTATTGTTGCATGCCACACTTTTAAGCGATTTAACTTTTAAAATTGAAAGAACCACATACAACTATTACTGTCACAGCAGCTACTAGTTTAAAAGTTAAAAATGAAAAATCATGCAAATTTTTCCGCCAGTTTTCTGTTGTCGTTTTTGCATAAAATTATTTTGTTATTTTGGCACTACATCAACAATTAATTAATTTAAAATTCGCACAGACACTCACGCATACTCCCAGTCGCATGAATTCGAACTGTTTTAAATATACAACTGAAGTGTTTCAATTAAATTTATTTCAATTTTTTAATTTATTTGTTTAAATTGATTTAAAATGCGTAAATGTGAGAATATGCAAAAAGAAATAAAAATAAATTAATAAACATTATTTGCCTGTAAATGCAATTTTTAATGTATAGAACAGTAGAGAGCCGGACAGACGGACAGACAGACAGGTAGAGACTGGCTGGCAGTCAGTTAGTAGGAAGGACAGACTTTCATATTGCATGTAAAGTTTTCTTACAAAATGTATGTAAATTTTTTTATTTGTATTTTTGATATTATCATTATTATTTGCTTGATTTTTAATTTATTTTTTGTCGGACGTTTTGAAATTGTAAGCAATATTTTATTCCGCATTCCATTGTGTAAGGTATAAATATTGAAATGTCTTAAAATTTTAGCGTTTTGAACGAATTTTAAATGCCTTATTTTGGCGATAAAAGAAAGATCTCAATTAAAAGAGAACATACACTAAAACTTTCTAAACGATGAGCTTTCTTTTCATTATATATGAAAGAAATTCAGTTGGCTCAAATTTATATTTCGATTCATTTCTTAGATAATCGTTCTCTACCAATAAGAAACGTTTATTTCATTCGTGGATTTTGATCAAAGTAGAACGTATACTATTCCGAACTTTTCATTCCTTTATATCCGAGGGAAGCACAGGCGACTTCACTTAGAATGGTTCTCCCAATACTTTCAATTCCTTTCTATAATAGTTCTGTTCTGTTCTAGTTCTGTTCTAGTTCTGTTCTAGTTCTGTTCTAGTTCTGTTCTAGTTCTGTTCTAGTTCTGTTCTACACACAGGGAAAAAGAAATATACACGCCTGGTACCAAATTGACATCAAACTGTTTACAATTTTTCAATACCATCCGTTGTCAAAATTATACATGCATACGTACGACAACACTATGTTATGTTGACAACATTGCAACAATTCGTTGTCGAAATCTAAATTTTATACACATTCGTTGTCTAAATGTTAACAAACGTGGTAAGCTCACTATTGACAAACAATCCGTTGCCAATAGTGAGCTTACCATGTTTGTTAACATTTAGACAACGGATGTGTATAAAATTTAGATTTCGACAACAAATTGTTGCAATATTGACAACGTTGCATTTTTAAAATTACATAGTGTTGTCGTTCGTATGTATATACTTTGACAACGGATGTTATTGAAAAATTATAAACTATTGGTGTCAATTTGGTACCAGGCGTGTATATTTCCTTTTCCCTCTGTGTAGTTCTGTTCTAGTTCTGTTCTAGTTCTGTTCTAGTTCTGTTCTAGTTCTGTTCTAGTTCTGTTCTTGTTCTATTCTAGTTCTGTTCTAGTTCTGTTCTAGTTCTGTTCTAGTTCTGTTCTAGTTCTGTTCTAGTTCTGTAGTGTTCTAGTTCTGTTCTAGTTCTGTTCTAGTTCTGTTCTAGTTCTGTTCTAGTTCTGTTCTAGTTTGTTCTAGTTCTGTTCTAGTTCTGTTCTAGTTCTGTTCTAGTTCTTTCTAGTACTGTTCTTGTTCTGTTCTAGTTCTGTTCTAGTTCTGTTCTAGTTCTGTTCTAGTTCTGTTCTAGTTCTGTTCTAGTTCTGTTCTAGTTCTGTTCTAGTTCTGTTCTAGTTCTGTTCTAGTTCTGTTCTAGTTCTGTTCTAGTTCTGTTCTAGTTCTGTTCTAGTTCTGTTCTAGTTCTGTTCTAGTTCTGTTCTAGTTCTGTTCTAGTTCTGTTCTAGTTCTGTTCTAGTTCTGTTCTAGTTCTGTTCTAGTTCTGTTCTAGTTCTGTTCTAGTTCTGTTCTAGTTCTGTTCTAGTTCTGTTCTAGTTCTGTTCTAGTTCTGTTCTAGTTCTGTTCTAGTTCTGTTCTAGTTCTGTTCTAGTTCTGTTCTAGTTCTGTTCTAGTTCTGTTTAGTTCTGTTCTAGTTCTGTTCTAGTTCTGTTCTAGTTCTGTTCTAGTTCTGTTCTAGTTCTTTCTAGTTCTGTTCTAGTTCTGTTCTAGTTCTGTTCTAGTTCTGTTCTAGTTCTGTTCTAGTTCTGTTCTAGTTCTGTTCTAGTTCTGTTCTAGTTCTAGTTCTGTTCTAGTTCTGTTCTAGTTCTGTTCTAGTTCTGTTCTAGTTCTGTTCTAGTTCTGTTCTAGTTCTAGTTCTGTTCTAGTTCTGTTCTAGTTCTGTTCTAGTTCTAGTTCTGTTCTAGTTCTGTTCTAGTTCTGTTCTAGTTCTGTTCTAGTTCTGTTCTAGTTCTGTTCTAGTTCTGTTCTTGTTCTGTTCTAATTCTGTTCTAGTTCTGTTCTAGTTCTGTTCTAGTTCTGTTCTAGTTGTTCTAGTTCTGTTCTAGTTCTGTTCTAGTTGTTCTAGTTCTGTTCTAGTTCTGTTCTAGTTCTGTTCTAGTTCTGTTCTAGTTCTGTTCTAGTTCTGTTCTAGTTCTGTTCTAGTTGTTCTAGTCTGTTCTAGTTCTGTTCTAGTTCTGTTCTAGTTCTGTTCTAGTTCTGTTCTAGTTCTGTTCTAGTTCTATTCTAGTTCTGTTCTAGTTCAGTTCTAGTTCTGATCTAGTTCTGTTCTAGTTCAGTTCTAGTTCTGTTCTAGTTCTGTTCTAGTTCTGTTCTAGTTCTGTTCTAGTTCTGTTCTAGTTCTGATCTAGTTCTGTTCTAGTTCTGTCTAGTTCTGTCTAGTTCTGTTCTAGTTCTGTTCTAGTTCTGTTCTAGTTCTGTTCTAGTTCTGTTCTAGTTCTGTTCTAGTTCTGTTCTAGTTCTGTTCTAGTTCTGTTCTAGTTCTGTTCTAGTTCTGTTCTAGTTCTGTTCTAGTTCTGTTCTAGTTCTGTTCTAGTTCTGTTCTAGTTCTGTTCTAGTTCTGTTCTAGTTCTGTTCTAGTTCTGTTCTAGTTCTGTTCTAGTTCTGTTCTAGTTCTGTTCTAGTTCTGTTCTAGTTTGTTCTAGTTCTGTTCTAATTCTGTTCTAGTTCTGTTCTAGTTCTGTTCTAGTTCTAGTTCTGTTCTAGTTCTGTTCTAGTTCTGTTCTAGTTCTGTTCTAGTTCTGTTCTAGTTCTGTTCTAGTTCTGTTCTAGTTCTATTCTAGTTCTGTTCTAGTTTTGTTCAGGTACTGTTCTAGTTTTGTTCTAGTTCTGGTTCTAATTTCTGATCTGTTGATCTCTGCCTGTTGAAAATTATTATCGAATGAAATCAATTATGAATTATTATTGTATAGGTATCAAACCACTTATGATTTTATGCTGATACTTTTCAAAACCCCTTTTCCACATTTAGCAACATATCACCTCCTTTTCCCCTACACAAAAATTTAATACAAAATATAGCGACAAACAATGCAATTGATATTAATGCTGATACATTACATTAACAAGACAATGATGATTGTGTATGCATTACAATGTCATATTGATGTAATTATATAGAAACACAAAAAAAAAACAATCGGTTTGCAAACTGTAAAACAACAGCAGAAGAAAACAATTACTACAATAAATACGTGAAGTCACAACGACACACTCACAACTAATGACAGACATTCAAGAATAAACGGAAAAAATGTATATCCCGCTTTAATGATTGATAAAGTTATCAAGATAAATTCAATCAATAAATCAACATAAAATAAACACAAAATGCAATGCAAACGCCGGACAACAGATCATTTCAATTACAACATCGTCAAAGTGAGAGGGTAGGAAAGGCAGGAGAGAGAGATAGAGTAGAAATTAAAACCTGATATAAATTCAATGAACTTGATATGTAGAGCTTTAAATCAGTTGACAATGTCAGTTGCAGCTTATAAAACTATTCATATTTAAAATCATTAATTAAGGAGGCGATAAAGAGGGAAGAGCGGAGATTTTGGATTCGTGATTAAAAATGATCGCTTGACTTAATTGTGATACATAGGAATTTAAATAGTACTTGAAGGTGTTTTAGAAAGAGATTTTAATGGAATTTTTATTAGAGTAGATTATAAATTAAACTTGTTGTATTAACTTTAAAATATGTATTTGTGATTGAAGCTTTCTCTTATTAAGCTTTGATTAATGCATCATAGATCTTAATAGAGATCTTTTAAATGAATTCAATTAAACAACAATATTTATGTTTAATTATTTAAATAATTTTTAGCATCTTATCGAAAAATACTAGCATCAAATATTAATGATATAAAAAGCAACAGAGCTTTTATTTTACAGCTTTTTGTAAATGATTTGATAAATAAGATCAATGAACCTGAAGAGAATTTACGTACTTAGTAAACTTTAAAGTGATATTTCAGATAAGTTCTAGTTCAGTTTTAGGTGAATGATTTAAAAAGCTGGAAAGCTATGTTTGATTTTAAAGCTTTTAGTTTTGTTCTAGTTCTGATCTAGTTCTGCTCTAGTTTTGTTCTATTTCTGTTCTAGTTCAGTTCTAGTTCAGTTCTAGTTCAGTTCTAGTTCAGTTCTAGTTCAGTTCTAGTTCAGTTCTAGTTCTGTTCTAGTTCTGTTCTAGTTCTCTTCTAGTTCTGTTCTAGTTCTGTTCTAGTTCTGTTCTAGTTCTGTTCTAGTTCTGTTCTAGTTCTAGTTCTGTTCTAGTTCTGTTCTAGTTCTGTTCTAGTTCTAGT
>NW_023997332.1:0-23054 GCF_015586225.1 Lucilia sericata | reverse complement strand
ACTAGTGTACTGACTAGTCTATTGGCTAGTTTACTGACTAGTCTATTGACTAGTCCATTGAATATTCTATCGACTAGTATATTTACTGGTCCATTGACTAGTCTATTGACTAGTCTATTGACTAGTCTATTGAATAGTCTATTGAATAGTCTATTGACTAGTCTATTGACTAGTCTATTGACTGGTCTATAGACTAATATATTGTCTAGTCTATTGACTGGTCTATTGACTAGTATATTGACTAATCTATTGACTGGTCTATAGACTAGTATATTGACTAGTCTATTGACTGGTCTATTGACTAGTATATTGACTAATCTACTGATTAGTCTATTGACTAGTCCTTTGATAGTCCATTGAATATTCTATTGACTGTTTTATTGACTGGTCTATTGACTAGTCTATTGACTGGTCCATTGAATATTCTATTGACTGTTTTATTGATTGGTCTATTGACTGGTCTATTCACTGGTCTATTGACTAGTCTATTGAGTAGTCTATTGACTGGTCTATTGACTAGTATATTGACTAGTCCATTGAATAATATATTGACTAATCTACTGATTAGTCTATTGACCATTTTATTGACTGGTCTATTGACTAGTCTATTGACTAGTCTATTGACTAGTCTATTGACTAGTCTATTGACTAGTCTATTGACTAGTCTATTGACTAGTCTATTGACTAGTCTACTGACTGGTCTATTGGCTAGTCTATTGACTAGTCTATTGGCTAGTCTACTGACTAGTCTATTGATTAGTCTACTGATCAGTCTATTGAATAATCTACTGTTTAGTCTATTGAATAGTCTATTTACTGGTCAATTGATTATTATATTAACTAATCTACTGATTAGTCTATTCACTGGTCTATTGATTAGCCTATTGACTAGTCTCTGGAGTAGTCCGTTGACTAGACTATTGCAAGTTTAGCAAGTTTACTGACTAGCATATTAACTAGTCTATTAATTGGTCTATTGACTTGTCCATTAAATATTCTATTGATTAGTCTATTGAGTAATCTATTGACTTATCTATTGACTGGTCTATTAACTAGCCAATTTACTGATGTATTGACTAATCTATTTGATACTAATATTGCTTCAAAATGTCCCACATCCGCCATTCAAAATCAAGCTAACATATAGATAATTTAGCCTAGACATTATTCCATTAAAAATTGTATTTAAGTGCTTTCTATAACATATACGGCACAATCAAGAATTAAGCTCTTTACTAGTTTTAAGTTTCCAAAAATTTAATTTAAAAACTTTTCTCAATATCATAACAAAAGTTTGCAAATTGTTTAATATTTTTATTAACTCTATTATTCCTAAATTTAACATATTAAAATCTTTCTAAAAAAACATTTTCTCTTAATAAAAACAAAAACTTTTGGTGTCTATTTAAAAAAAGACTGGCTTTTAATGGTTTAGCATATATTTTAGTGGTACGGCTTAATGAAACAAATTATATTTCTTTTTGTTTTTATTCACTTTAGTTTATATTTATCTACAAAAAAAAAAACTTAATCTCTTAACGAAACAAAATATATTTAAACTTTTTTCTATTTTTTTTTTCCTCCACTCTCACCTAACTATCCATACTACTCTACATACATTGTTTTGGTTTGATTATGGAAAACTATAAAAAAACACACACTCAAAAATAAAAAAAAAAAATCCTTTCATCAACAATCCACAAAAAAAAACTACCATCCTGATTTCCACGCCATTAAACTATAAACATTACCAACACCCACAAACAAATATATAAAAAACACACGTCCACTCCAACTACCAACAACAACAATAACTGCTATTGTATGTTTTGGTCATTGTTGTTTTCTGTTTTTCCTTTTTAACATTTCCTTTGCTTTATACTATTTTTTTATTGTTTGGGTTTTTTTCATTTCTTTGTTTTTTTGTTTCAACATTAACAGTTCTTGGTCTTGGGAACGCTTAAGAAAATCTATCATAAACTTTGTTTCGTTTATATTTTCTTTTCTTCCGTTTTTTTTCTTCTAACACGTTTTGCTGTGTATGTGTGTGCGTGTGAACATAAAACTATAAAAATAAAATTTATGTTTTATTTCCTTTGCTTTATTTTGCTTCATTTTAATTTACTCACAACACACGCACACTTGCACACCAAAAAAAAAAACAACAACAAAAATAATAAAAATAAACCAACATGCTCAAACAATAAAATCTGCTAATACAATTAAAATAACTACATAAATACACAAACACATATGCTTTTAACAACAACAACAACAATGAAACAAAACAAACAAATCACTACAACAACAATTTAACAAACATATTGCATTAACCTAACGGATATTGAAAAAAATGGCTTCTTAACAACAACATCATCTTAAACAACAACAAAACAATTATTGTAATCATCTACTCACTAATACCTTTACAACTTTAATTCTTAAAACCAAAAAACAACAATAAAAATGCTGCTCAATCTTACCCTCTTCTCTCTAACTTGGTTTAAAATTAAACAAATCTTCCCCTCTAACTGTTTCGTCTTATACTCTGGGTGTCCTGTTGGAATCTTTAACTCTTTCCTTACTCTTTCTCTTTCTCTTTCTCTCTCGTAAAAACAAATTTAACACAACTGCAGATCAGAGGTAAACTACTACATATTCATTTAAACCTTTTAGTTTTTTTAGTTAATTTAATTAAATTATGTAAAGATATGTAATTTATTTATGTATATATGTTTGTATTATTATTTAACTTTAACTATTTACTTGTTGTTATTGTTTTAGTTAGTAATTATTTGTAATTTGTTTTTCTATGGTTTAACGTCATTAAATTTTTAATACCATCACCAAAAACGGTAAAAGATATTGGTTTGTTACTTCGTTTGATACAGATCGCAATAAGGGTGGTAGATTTCCACTAGTATTTAGTTATGTATATGAAATTCTAGAGTCAACGTCAACGACTAGACTATAGACTAGACTATAGACTAGACTATAGACTAGACTATAGACTAGACTATAGACTAGACTATAGACTAGACTATAGACTAGACTATAGACTAGACTATAGACTAGACTATAGACTAGACTATAGACTAGACTATAGACTAGACTATAGACTAGACTATAGACTTGACTATAGACTAGACTATAGACTAGACTATAGACTGGACTATAGACTAGACTATAGACTAGACTATAGACTAGACTATAGACTGGACTATAGACTAGACTATAGACTAGAATATAGACTAGACTATAGACTAGACTATAGACTAGACTATAGACTAGACTATAGACTAGACTATAGACTAGACTATAGACTAGACTATAGACTAGACTATAGACTTGACTATAGACTAGACTATAGACTAGACTATAGACTGGACTATAGACTAGACTATAGACTAGACTATAGACTAGACTATAGACTAGACTATAGACTAGATTATAGACTAGACTATAGACTAGACTATAGACTAGACTATAGACTAGACTATAGACTAGACTATAGACTAGACTATAGACTAGACTATAGACTAGACTATAGACTAGACTATAGACTAGACTATAGACTAGACTATAGACTAGACTATAGACTAGACTATAGACTAGACTATAGACTAGACTATAGACTAGACTATAGACTAGACTATAGACTAGACTATAGACTAGACTATAGACTAGACTAGACTATAGACTAGACTATAGACTAGACTAGACTATAGACTAGACTATAGACTAGACTATAGACTAGACTATAGACTAGACTAAAGACTAGACTGTAGACTAGACTATAGACTAGACTATAGACTAGACTATAGACTAGACTATAGACTAGACTATAGACTAGACTATAGACTAGACTATAGACTAGACTATAGACTAGACTATAGACTAGACTATAGACTAGACTATAGACTAGACTATAGACTAGACTATAGACTAGACTATAGACTAGACTATAGACTAGACTATAGACTAGACTATAGACTAGACTATAGACTAGACTATAGACTAGACTATAGACTAGACTATAGACTAGACTATAGACTAGACTATAGACTAGACTATAGACTAGACTATAGGACTAGACTATAGACTAGACTAAAGACTAGACTATAGACTGGACTTTGTGACGATGAATCAGTCACAAGAACTATCGAAATTTGGTGGTGGTTATATATGAATCGGCATGGTCGAATATAATACTCTCTTACTAGTTGTTGATTTTATTTAATATTATTTACCAAGTAAATTGATATTTTTTGTACATATTGATTTATTATATTTACTTATTTCATTAGTAGAAAATTACCATTTACTTTAAGAATGTCTTAAAGTATTTTTTTTTTTTTTTTAATTGTTTAACATTTTCCCTATATAAAAAGTTTTATATTCAAAAATTTCATGATTTGTTTGAATAGTAATTCTTATATAGAAAAATAACTTTAAATCCTTCAAAGTTTTACTCTTGAAACTATATTTTTTGAATAAAGTTACTTTAACTGTAACTGAGATTTACGGATAAACTCGCATACATACATATGTATGTATATGTTTTTCCTATTAATTTTTATTTATGTAAATACAAATATGTATTGTACCTTTGTTTTATTTTTCTTTTCCATTTACACTTAATTAAAACTAACAGATAAATTTTCCATGTAAATAATACCTTGTAAATGTTGATGTGGATATACATACATACGTTTCCATTTTGTCCAAATAAACACTTACACACCTGTAAATAAAACTGAATTTCCATAAAGGCAGAAGTTTAAAGGAATTTATTTATTTCAAAAAATTTATTAGGATTTTTAAGATTTTCATAAATAAATTTTTCAAATTTATTTACACAGTACGTATGATAAATATATAATTCGTATTTGGTTCAATATCACGTATACACCACCCCCATTACAAACAATCTATAATAAGGGAATTTAGTAAACAGAGAGAAAATCTTTCTTGATTTCTTGTACCATGTTATTTTAGCGATTAAACCACCCCCAATTCATAAATATTTATGCTACAAAATATCAACACTAAACTATCAATAACTTTATTAAGCGTTTATAAATACGGGAACAAACATTTAGTATTTTTTTTTTTTCAAATATGTTAAATGAATCTGTTTAAAAATTTAAACCAAAGAAATGTTGGCAATTATTTAAAATACTGTTAGACTGGGCGTATGATTAATATGTAATCCTTATTTAGTATAGTATTTAGAATAATATCACGTATACGCCATATATGATTCATACACATAATTTTGAAAATCTTATTAATTTTAAATGGTTGGATAGATTTTTATAAAATCTAGAGAAGAAGTGCTATTAAATTTAGATTTTCATATTTTATTCCTCTAGACATGCAGTTTAAAAACTAGTCTAGATTGGTCTGTGGACAATTTTTTTAATAATATATTGACTTGACTATTTTCTACTCTATGGAGTTGTCTGTGGACTAGTTTGTTAGTTGCTTAGTCAATCGACTAGCATATGAACTTGTTTATGGACTAGTCTATTGAGTTGCCTCTGCTGACTATAGACTAGACTATACACTAGACTATAAACTAGATTATAGACTAGATTATAAACTAGACTATATAGTAGACTCTAGACTAGACTATATACTAGACTATGGACTAGACTATAGACTATAATAAAGACTATAGGCTAGACTATAGACTAGACTAAAGAATAGACTATTGCCTAGACTATAACCAGACTATTGACTAGATTGGAGACTAGAGTATAGACTAGCCTATAGACTAGACTAGACCTATACACAAGACTATAGACTAGACTATAGACTAGACTATAGACTAGACTATAGACTAGACTATAGACTAGACTATAGACTAGACTATAGACTAGACTATAGACTAGACTATAGACTAGACTATAGACTAGACTATAGACTAGACTATAGACTAGACTATAGACTATACTATAGATTAGACTAGACTAGCTATAGACTACTATAGACTAGACTATAGACTAGACTATAGACCAGACTATAGACTAGACTTACTAGACTATAGACTATAGACTATAGACTAGACTATAGACTAGACTATAGACTAGACTATAGACTAGACTATAGACTAGACTATAGACTAGACTATAGACTAGACTATAGACTAGACTATAGACTAGACTATAGACTAGACTATAGACTAGACTATAGACTAGACTATAGACTAGACTATAGACTAGACTATAGACTAGACTATAGACTAGACTATAGACTAGACTATAGACTAGACTATAGACTAGACTATAGACTAGACTATAGACTAGACTATAGACTAGACTATAGACTAGACTATAGACTAGACTATAGACTAGACTATAGACTAGACTATAGACTAGACTATAGACTAGACTATAGACTAGACTATAGACTAGACTATAGACTAGACTATAGACTAGACTATAGACTAGACTATAGACTAGACTATAGACTAGACTATAGACTAGACTATAGACTAGACTATAGACTAGACTATAGACTAGACTATAGACTAGACTATAGACTAGACTATGACTATAGACTAGACTATAGACTAGACTATAGACTAGACTATAGACTAGACTATAGACGAGATTATAGACTAGGACTATAGACTAGAGTATAGACTAGACTATAGACTAGACTATAGACTAGACTAGAGACTAGACTATAGCTAGACTATAGACTAGACTATAGACTAGACTATAGACTAGACTAGAGACTAGACTATAGACAACTAGACTAGAACTATAGCTAGACTTAGAACTAGACTATAGACTAGACTAATAGACTAGACTATAGACTAGACTATAGACTAGACTATAGACTAGACTATAGACTAGACTATAGACTAGACTATATACTAGACTATAAGACTAGACTAGACTAGGAACAAATAGACTAGACTATAGACTGACTATAGACTAGACTATAGACTAGACTATAGAAGACTAGGACTATAGACTACTAGACTATAGACTAGGACTATAGACTAGACTATAGACTAGACTATAGACTAGGACTATAGACTAGACTATAGACTAGACTATAGACTAGACTATAGACTAGACTATAGACTAGACTATAGACTAGACTATAGACTAGACTATAGACTAGACTATAGGACTAGACTATAGACTAGACTATAGACTAGACTATTAGACTAGACTATAGACTAGACTATAGACTAGACTATAGACTAGACTATAGACTAGACTATAGACTAGACTATAGACTAGACTATAGACCATAGACTACTAGACTAGACTATAGACTAGACTATAGACTAGACTATAGACTAGACTATAGACTAGACTATAGACTAGACTATAGACTAGACTCTATACTAGACTATTAGACTAACTATAGGACTAGACTATAGACTAGACTATAGGACTAGACTATAGACTAGACTATAGACTAGACTCTAGGACTAGACTATAGACTAGACTATAGACTAGACTATAGACTAGACTATAGACTAGACTATAGACTAGACTATAGACTAGACTATAGACTAGACTATAGACTAGACTATAGACTAGACTATAGACTAGACTATAGACTAGACTATAGACTAGACTATAGACTAGACTATAGACTAGACTATAGACTAGACTATAGACTAGACTATAGACTAGACTATAGACTAGACTATAGACTAGACTATAGACTAGACTATAGACTAGACTATAGACTAGACTATAGACTAGATTATAGACTAGACTATAGACTAGATTATAGACTAGACTATAGACTAGACTATAGACTAGATTATAGACTAGACTATAGACTAGACTATAGACTAGATTATAGACTAGACTATAGACTAGACTATAGACTAGACTATAGACTAGACTATAGACTAGACTATAGACTATGTACTAGACTATATAAACAAGGTTTTTAAGACTTATTTTCATGCAAAATTTGTTCTATAAACCTTTGATAAATTGTTTCCCAAATAATTTTAAACTTAGTTTCCGTTTCCTTTTTGTTTTTTTTTAATTTAAAGCAATTTATTAGAATAGGTTTTCGAAAAAAATACAAAATAAATAAAAATTTAAAGTTAAACTATTTAAAGTTAAACTATTTAAAAATATGACAAATTCTGTATTTAATGCAAAAATATTTTCGTTTTGTTTTTATAAATTTAACATACATTAACTAACATATAGAATTTCCCATATGTATTAAAACAAATATATTACAAAATTCCAAGAAAAATAAAATAAATATAAAAAAATTCATTGCAATAAATTGTGGCATAAACAAACGCTTATCTATTAGTTTTCTGTTTTTTTATTATTTATATTTATTTTTTAGTTATTTTAGCAAACTTATAAGTTTTATAAAATATTAAAATAGATTTTTTTGATAAATTGTTATTTATTTTCTCAAATAAAACCACACAAAAATCAAACCAAAACTTAATATACTTATATATATAGGTAATAATTTAAACAAAAATAGAGTTTAAATTACATACACACACATATAGAAATTATAGCTAAACTATACAAAATATGCAATAAATTTAACAAAATATATAAAATTTTTTATAATAACAAAAAATACAACAACAAGAAAACTAATACAAATACTACATACATCCTACTTACAATGTACATTTTTCACAGTTGGACATATTATGGCTACATCGTCAACGGCGTCTATATCCTTGGTCCTTAACAGTCTGGTAGTTTATCGTTATATTTCATATTTCATTCATATTACCAAAAAAAAAATACCTGTATTAGCTAACACACACACACACTCACTCATACTATAATACTTTTATACACAATTTTTATCCTTATAAATATTTACATAGTTTGTTAAAAAGTATTCATAAATTTTATACACTGAGTAGCGATAGATAATAGGTGAACAATTGCTTAAATTTGTGCTTTTGTTATTTAAAATTTAGTTTAAACATAAATAGTTAAATAACATATCTTAGTTAAGTGCCTAAGGGCCAAAAACTAATTCTTAAGTTTTTACAAAATAACACAATTTTCAGAAATTAAGTATTATTTTGATCTATTAAAATGATCCATAGAATCAGTCTTAAATGTTTTAGTACTATTAATTACTAAAAAGCTTAAAGTTTCTATATAGATATTCCCTTTTTATGGAAAAAGTACTTTTTATATATTTATTTAAATATATTTTTTGTAATTTCATAAAGTTTCACAGAAAAATTTTGCGATTTGGAAAAATATAAGCAAAATGTACTAAATATGTACTAAAAACTAAATATGTACTAAATGGGTAAAAAGACCCTTTTAGATATATATTAATTTTAATCCGAATAATATTCTTCTTTTTAGAACAAAAAGTACTAGTTTATAGTCCATAGACTATATTCAACATTTCGATAAAGGTACTAACTAGTATTTACCCATATACCTAAACACTTATAAACCAAATTTCATTAGACTTAATTGACGAATTAATAACAGAGCGATCAGACTGCAAATGGATATACATATCTATGTTTATTAAGATTTCCTTAGAACTATATTTTTTTTACTCTTTAGTACCCAAAACTTCATATTTTAGTGTAAACCTTCTTTTGGATCCACCTTAATATCCATAAATAAATACTATATATATTCATAAATCATATAAAATCAAATATTATATAGTATGTATATGCAAACCTATAGTTTATAAAAATATGAATATTATTAATAATATCCTTTAAAGACTAACCCCCTTATTCATAAACACAATTTTATTTTATCAACGATTTATAAATCAAATTTCGTATGAAAATTTTGTTTTATAAACCTTTTATAAAATAAAATGTTGTTTATGAATAAGTGGGTTAAAGTAGATTTTTAAAGTAAAACAGATTTATCTGTATAGAAATTATATATTTAAATTTATCCCATAATTTTCTCATATTTAAATTTATATTAAAGTTTTCATTTGTCATATCAAAAAATATACATATATAGAGATTCTGAAGACGTAAATTATTCACTGAAATTTCCAGCAAATCCATCAAGTACATAAACTATTGCAGAGACTAGTCAATAGATCAGTCCATATATTAGATATTAAACATTCCATAGACTTATTCACATACTAGGTAAAATACTAGTCCATAAACTAGTTTAAATACTAGTAAATATATTAGTCCATAGACTATTCCTTAGACCAGTCAATAGACTGGTCTTTATACTAGTCTATAGACTAGCCCATACCCTAGTCAATAGACTGGTCCATACACTAGTGCATAGACTATTCAATAAACAGCCCATTGATCTGTCCATAGACTAGCTCATAGACTAACACTTAGGCTAGTCCATCGACTAGTCAATAGCCTAGTTCATAGACTATTCAATAGATAGTCTATAGATTAGCCCGTAGACTAGCCCATACACTAGTCAATAGACTAGTTCATAGATTAGCCCATTGACTACTCCATAGACTAGGCCATACACTAGTCATAAGACTAGTCCATTCATTAGTCAATAGACTAGTCCATACACTAGTCAATAAACTAGTCAATAGATTAGTATATAGACTAGTTCGTTGGCTAGTCAATAGACTAGTTCATAGATAGTCCACAGATTAGTCAGTAGACTAGTCCATATACTTGTCAATATAGTCCATAGACTAGCCCATACACTAGTCAATAGACTAGTTCATAGACTAGCTCATTCACTAGTCAATAGACTAGTCCATAGACAAGTCAATAGACTAGTTCAAAGACTATTCAATAAATAATCTCTATATTAGTCAATATAGTCCATATACTAGTTCGTTGGCTAGTCAATAGACTAGTCAATAAGCTAGTCCATAAATTAGCCCATACACTAGTCAATAGACTAGTACATACACTAGTCAATAGATTAGTTCATACACTAGTCAAAAGACTAGTATATAGCCTAGTCATTAGAATAGTTCATATAGAATTATACTATATAATAGTCCATTGATTAGTCAATATAGTCCATAGGCTAGTTCATAGACTAGTAAATAAATTAGTCCATCGATTAGTCCATACACTAGTCAATAGACTAGTCCATACACTAGTCAATAGAATAGTCCATACACTAGTCAATACGCTAGTCCATAGACTATTCAATAGATAATCCATAGATTAGGCAATAGACTAATACAATAGTCAATAGACTAGTCTATGATCTAGTGTATAGTCTTAATTAATATATGAATAAGTATATTGACTATTTTCTCTAATATATAAACCAATATATTGACTAGTCTATGGACTATCTATGAACTAGTCTATTGACTAGTCTATGGACTTGTTTAGTAACTAGTCTACAAACTAGTCAATAGACTAGTCCATAGACTAATCATTATACTAGTCAATAGACTAGTTCATAGAATAGTCAATGGACTAGTCCATAGACTAGTCAATAGACTTGTTCATATACTAGTCCATACACTAGAAAATAGACTAGTCCTTAGACTAGTTAATAAACAAGTCCATAGTCTAGTTCATAGACTATTCCATAGATAGTCCATAGTCAATAAATTAGTCAATAGTTTAGTAAATCTAATTCGTTACTATTTCCATTTAAAAAAGAAAAAGTACTCTTTTTAAAAAAATTTAATTCTAGAATGAACCGGAATCGATTATGTTAACAAAACCTCTATAGATTTTTCAAAACCCTGCTACTACTAACTAGCTATTTTATTGACCTCGTTGTGATTCCCAAATACTTTTAAAGGACTTTCTAAAGAACATTTCTTTATCACAAACTAATTTTGAATAAAAGCATTATAAAGCATTAGATTGTGTGCAAGCGGAACCACTTATGATTCTTCAACAATAATACAACAACCATATTATAACTAATGAAGTAGCCAATACTCTATGGAAAATTGTTGTCATTATAAAATTTATTGAAATTAGCTTATTGTCCCTGATGTTTTTCATGAATTTTTATAAAAAGATAACTTTCGAAATATATATTTAAGGCTGTAAGAAAGACATTCGATTAATTTTAACACCTTTTTTGGAACACATTTATTTCATCTACATAAAATTAACACATAATTTAAAAATTAAATAAAATGCACGAATTTATAGTAATTAATAGTTTTTAGCCATTAATTATTTTTAATTTTAATCTATTTAATAAATACTATTTAGTAGTGGCTAACACAAACAAACAAAATTATTTAAATAGCATTTTATATAATTATAAAGTAAATATTTATTTAAACACATATTTTATGAAATATAATACCATAGTTAAGTTGTTAAATAATTACTAATAATTTTAAAAATTTTTATTTTATTTCTCTCTCTTTAATGCCCCGCCCCCTTGTAGGAGGAATATTGATGATGATGAAACCACCGTGTGAAAAATTAATAATAATGTTATGAAAATAAAGACATAAAATCTATACAACTATTTATGTTTTAACACATAATGTATCCTGTAAACAACAATAATATGTAATAAAAAATGGTAATAACGGAATTTTAATAGACAACCAAGCAACCAACCCAAAACCTATAAAAAACCACTTTGAACAGATTTCAAAAAAAAAAAATCCTATTAAAATGTTTTTCCATCAAACAAAGAAAAAAAAATCTTCTATTTAAAAAAAAAACACGCGCCATATTGTATGTATGTAAGTTAAACAAAATGATATTTGGTAAAAAAATATATATTTAAATAATTTAACAAACAAAAAAACTGTTATTTGTATAAAAAATTGAAATAAAAAACAACAATACAAAACCAGGCAAATAATACAGAAAATAGAAAAAAATATAAATATTGATGTAAAAATAATACAGAGTATATTTAACAAATATTTATATTTATAAATAAAATTACTTATGAGGGATTCAAAAAAAAAAAAAAAGAAATCAAATAAAACATATAAATAGCATTTGCTGCAACAGATTTAATGAAAGAGAATAATTTAAAGCGAAAAAAAAATATATTAAAAAAAATATTTATTAACAAATCATGTGAAAAACACACATAAAAACAACAAAAACAACAAATAGACATTCAAGACAAATAAATAATTATTTATGCATAAAATCGTAAAATTAATATGAAACAAAAAAAAAAACTTTATATGTAGTTACAAGTAATTAGATAGAGATGTTTATTAAAGAAGAAAAAAAAATATATTAACAAATAAATAAATATATAATAAAATGTTGTTAAACAAATGTTTATAAACATATAGTGTTGCGAGAGAAATTGTAAGAGTGAGAAACGTTGAATCCATTAACATTAACCTTAAAGAATTATCTAAAAGCAGAGCTAAGCAAAGAGCTTTGTTAATGACTGTTCAGTGGACTGTAATACTAATTGATCTATTGACTAATCTGTGAACTATCCTATTGAATAATCCATGGAACGGTTTATGATCTAGTCTAATGATAAGTCTATGAACTAATACACTGACTAATATGTTGACTAGTCTATGAACTAGTCTATGAACTAGTGTACTGACTAGTCTATGAACTAGTGTACTGACTAGTCTATGAACTAGTGTACTGACTAGTCTATGAACTAGTCTACTGACAAGTCTATGAACTAGTCTACTTACTATTCTATGGACTAGTCTAGTGACTAGTGTATGAACTAGTCTACTGACTAGCCCATGAACTAGTCTACTGACAAGTCTATTAACTGGTCTACTGACTAGTCTATGAACTAGTCTACTGACTATTCTATGGAATGGTCTATTGACTATTCTATGGACTAGTCTATTGACTAGACATTTCGCTGGTCTATGAACAAGTCTTTAGACTAATCTACTGACTAGTCTATGTAATAGTCTACTGACTAGTCTACTGTCTAGTCTATTGGCTACTATTTTGACTAGTCTATAGATTAGTCTATTGTCTAGACAATATACTAGTCCATGGACTATGTAAAAGACTACTCCATAGAGTAGTCAATAGATTAGTCATTGCCGAGTTCATCGATTGTTGTCTACTAGTCTATGAACTAGTCTACTAACTAGTCTATGAACTATTCTATGGACTTGTCTACTGACTAGTCAATGCACTGGTCTATGAACAAGTCTTTAGACTAATCTACTGACTAGTCTATTGACTAGCCCTTTGACTAGTCTATAGATTAGTCAATATACTAGTCCATGGACTATTTAAAAGCCTATTCCATAGAGTAGTCAATAGATTAGTTCATTTCCGAGTTCATTGATTATTGTCTACTAGTCTACTGACTAGTCTATGAACTAGTGTACTGACTAGTCTGTGAGCTAATCTACGGACTATTCTTTGGACTTGTCTATTGACAAGTCAATGCACTGGTCTATGAACAAGTCTTTAGACTAGTCTATGTAATAGTCTACTGACAAGTCTATTGACTAGTACTGTCTAGTCTATTGACTAGCCTATAGATTAGTGTACTAATTAGTCTATTGACCAGTATATGAACTAATCTATTGGCTTGACTACTAGTCTCTAGACTGATCTATTTACTAGACTATTGAATAGTCTACTGACTAGTCTATTGACTAGTCTTTGGAGTAGTCTACTGACTAGTCTATAAACTTATGTACTGACTAGTCTATGAACTAGTCTACTGACTATTTTAAGGACTAGTCAATGTACTAGTCTATGGATTAGACTGTTCTTTACTAGTCTATGGATTAGACTGTTCTTTACTAGTCTATGGTCTAGACTTTGGACTAATTTAATAACTGTCTACTGTCTAGCGTTTAGACTAATCTACTGATTAGTCTTTGAACTGATCTGTTGACTAGTCGTTGTACTACTCTACTAACTGGACTGACTAGTGTATAGTGTATTATTTTGACTAGTCTATTGACTATTCTTTTGACTAGTCTATAGATTAGTCTGCTAACTAGTCTGATGACTAGTTTATGAACTAATCTATTGACTAGACTACTAATCTATGGACTAGTCTATGGACTACTTTATAGACAAGTCTACTGCCTGGTTTTTGGACTGATCTACTGACTAATCTATGGACAGATCTAGTCTATGGACTAGTAGGTAAACTACTCTACTGCCTACTGACTAATGTGTAGACTAATCAGCTGACTAGTCTATAGAATTGACTATTGACTAGTCTATGGACTTGACTATTGGCTAGTATATTTACTTGTCAACTAACCTATTTACTATTCTATGGTCTACTCCACACTATTGACCGATCTAAAGACTAGTCTATGGAGTAGTCTACGTACTAGACTATTGGATAGTCTATGGAATAGTCTAGTGACTAGTCTATGGATTGGTATTCAGACTGGTCTACTGAATAGTGTATTAACTGTTCTTTTGACTAGCCTATGAATTATTTTACTGGCTGGTCTATTGACCAGTCTATGGTATAATCAATGTAATATTCTTTGGACTATGTCACAGTTCTATGAACAGTTATTTGATTAGTCTATTGACTAAACTCTTGATTAATCTCTGAACTAGTATAATGACTGGTCTACTATGAAGTCTGTTTAGTAGTCTACATACTAGTTTATAGACTAGTCTGTTTACTATGAACTAGTTTAGACTAGTCCATGTTCCTCTCTCTCTCTCTCTCTCTCTCTCTCTGGTCTCGAAACAATGTCTCAATAATATGTATATTTAAACAATGTATCTAAACTAATATGGTTTATAAACAAAATTGCTTTAACTTATGTTGCTACAAACTGCTATTAACATTTTAAAAAATAAAAACAAAACATATAAAATACAGTGGGTTTAAAGGAAACAAATTATTATTAAATTTAAAAAAAAACACAAACAAATTTCACAAAAATATTCAGTTTTTTTTAAACAAAAATTTATGTAAATATTACTTTAGTTTAGAGAGAAAACAAAATAAGGTATTAATATTTAATTATAATATAATTTAAGTACATTTTAATTTAGAATACAAAAATATATATTTTTAATTAAAACAACATCTTTAATTTTAGGAGAAAACCACATAAGATAAACAACAATGTATTAAATAGAAAAAGAAACAAAACAACAATTTAAGAAAAATTATTTTCTTTCAAAAGTCTGACTGATTTCATAATTTTCATGTAAATTTTAAATAGAAATTTGTTTTTTTAATAAATATAATCTAATTAGTAATTAAGTTTAGTTTTATAATAAAATAATTAAATTAAATTTTATTAAGAAATCTTTTTGGAATTTAAAGAAAATAAAAATTTTATAATTAATAATAATTTATTAATAATAATTTGTAAGGGGTAGTAAAATTATTAGAGAACAGGAGGAAGAGGAGGAAATTTGAAATTATAATCCAATTTTCTTTCTACACATTTTTCTTTAAATACTTTGTCTCTGGACGAAGTATTCTATAAACAATTGTGTTTCTAGATAAAATTTTTCTATAAAACTTTGTTTCGTGATAAAATGTTTCTGTCTGGTCTATATACTAGACTATTGTATAGTCTACTGACTAGTATATGGATTAGTCTTTGGACTAATGTATTGGCTAGTCTTTTGACTAGTCTTTTGACTAGTCTACTGTCTGGTCTATTGACTAGTATACTGACCAGTCTACTGACTAGTCTATTGAATAGCCTTCTGATTAGACTATTGATTAGTCTGTTGCTCAGTCTATTGGCCAGTCTATATATTCTTTTCTATCTAAACTTTTGACTAGTCTATATACTAGGCTGTTGAATAGTCTACTTGTCTATGGACTAATATATTGACTAGTCTATTGGCTAGTCTAGTGACTAGTCTATTAGCTAGTCTATTGACCAGCCTATATACTAGTCTATGATCTAGCCGTTTGACTAGTCTATGTACTAAACTATTGAATAGTCTACTGACTAATATATTGACTAGTCTACTGACAAGTCGACTGAATAGTCTACTGACTAGTTACAGACTAGTATATAGACTAGTCTATTGAATAGTCTATATACTAGTCTATAGACTAGTCTACTGACTAGTCTATTACTAGTCTATATACTAGTCTACTGACTAGTTTACTGACTAGTCTATTGGGTAGTCTAGTGACTAGTCTATAATCTAGTCTACTGACCAGTCTATATACTAGTCTATGATCTAGTCTTTTGACTAGTCTATGTACTAGACTATTGATTAGTCAATTGACTAGTCTGACTAGTCTACTGAGTAGTCTACTGACCAGTCTACTGATTAGTCAGTAGACTAGACAGTAGACTAGTCAAAGACTAATCAGTAGACTGGTCAGTAGACTACTCAGTAGACTAGTCAGACTAGTCAATTGACTAATCAATAGTCTAGTACATAGACTAGTCAAAAGACTAGATCATAGACTAGTATATAGACTGGTCAGTAGACTAGATTATAGACTAGTCACTAGACTACCCAATAGACTAGTCAGTAAACTAGTCAGTAGACTAGTATATAGACTAGTAATAGACTAGTCAGTAGACTAGTCTATAGACTAGTATATAGACTATTCAATAGACTAGTCTATATACTAGTCTGTAACTAGTCAGTAGACTATTCAGTCGACTTGTCAGTAGACTAGTCATATATTAGTCAGTAGACTATTCAATAGTTTAGTACATAGACTAGTCAAACGGCTAGATCATAGACTAGTATATAGGCTGGTCAATAGACTAGCTAATAGACTAGTCACTAGACTAGCCAATAGACTAGTCAATAATTAGTCCATAGACAAGTAGACTATTCAACAGCCTAGTATATAGACTAGTCAAAAGTTTAGATAGAAAAGAATATATAGACTGGCCAATAGACTGAGCAACAGACTAATCAATAGTCTAATCAGAAGGCTATTCAATAGACTAGTCAGTAGACTGGTCAGTATACTAGTCAATAGACCAGACAGTAGACTAGTCAAAAGACTAGTCAAAAGACTAGCCAATACATTAGTCCAAAGACTAATCCATATACTAGTCAGTAGACTATACAATAGTCTAGTATATAGACCAGACAGAAACATTTTATCACGAAACAAAGTTTTATAGAAAAATTTTATCTAAAACACAATTGTTTATAGAATACTTCGTCCAGAGACAAAGTATTTAAAGAAAAATGTGTAGAAAGAAAATTGGATTATAATTTCAAATTTCCTCCTCTTCCTCCTGTTCTCTAATAATTTACTACCCCTTACAAATTATTATTAATAAATTATTATTAATTATAAAATTTTTATTTTCTTTAAATTCCAAAAAGATTTCTTAATAAAATTTAATTTAATTATTTTATTATAAAACTAAACTTAATTACTAATTAGATTATATTTATTAAAAAAACAAATTTCTATTTAAAATTTACATGAAAATTATGAAATCAGTCAGACTTTTGAAAGAAAATAATTTTTCTTTTTTGTTGTTTTTTCTTTTTCTATTTAATACATTGTTGTTTATCTTATGTGGTTTTCTCCTAAATTAAAGATGTTGTTTTAATTAAAAATATATATTTGTATTCTAAATTAAAATGTACTTAAATTATATTATAATTAAATATTAATACCTTATTTTGTTTTCTCTCTAAACTAAAGTAATATTTACATAAATTTTGTTTAAAAAAAACTGAATATTTTTGTGAAATTTGTTTGTGTTTTTTTTAAATTTAATAATAATTTGTTTCCTTTAAACCCACTGTATTTTATTATGTTTGTTTTTATTTTTTAAAATGTTAATAGCAGTTTGTAGCAACATAAGTTAAAGCAATTTTGTTTATAAACCATATTAGTTTAGATACATTGTTTAAATATACATATTATTGAGACATTGTTTCGAGACAGAGAGAGAGAGAGAGAGAGAGAGAGAGAGAGGAACATGGACTAGTCTAAACTAGTTCATAGTAAACAGACTAGTCTATAAACTAGTATGTAGACTACTAAACAGACTTCATAGTAGACCAGTCATTATACTAGTTCAGAGATTAATCAAGAGTTTAGTCAATAGACTAATCAAATAACTGTTCATAGAACTGGTGACATAGTCCAAAGAATATTACATTGATTATACCATAGACTGGTCAATAGACCAGCCAGTAAAATAAATAGGCTAGTCAAAAGAACAGTTAATACACTATTCAGTAGACCAGTCTGAATACCAATCCATAGACTAGTCACTAGACTATTCCATAGACTATCCAATAGTCTAGTACGTAGACTACTCCATAGACTAGTCTTTAGATCGGTCAATAGTGTGGAGTAGACCATAGAATAGTAAATAGGTTAGTTGACAAGTAAATATACTAGCCAATAGTCAAGTCCATAGACTAGTCAATAGTCAATTCTATAGACTAGTCAGCTGATTAGTCTACACATTAGTCAGTAGGCAGTAGAGTAGTTTACCTACTAGTCCATAGACTAGATGTCCATAGATTAGTCAGTAGATCAGTCCAAAAACCAGGCAGTAGACTTGTCTATAAAGTGTCCATAGACTAGTCCATAGATTAGTAGTCTAGTCAATAGATTAGTTCATAAACTAGTCATCAGACTAGTTAGCAGACTAATCTATAGACTAGTCAAAAGAATAGTCAATAGACTAGTCAAATAATACACTATACACTAGTCAGTCCAGTTAGTAGAGTAGTACAACGACTAGTCAACAGATCAGTTCAAAGACTAATCAGTAGATTAGTCTAAACGCTAGACAGTAGACAGTTATTAAATTAGTCCAAAGTCTAGACCATAGACTAGTAAAGAACAGTCTAATCCATAGACTAGTAAAGAACAGTCTAATCCATAGACTAGTACATTGACTAGTCCTTAAAATAGCAGTAGACTAGTTCATAGATAGTCAGTACATAAGTTATAGACTAGTCAGTAGACTACTCCAAAGACTAGTCAATAGACTAGTCAGTAGAGATTCAATAGTCTAGTAAATAGATCAGTCTAGAGACTAGTAGTCAAGCCAATAGATTAGTTCATATACTGGTCAATAGACTAATTAGTACACTAATCTATAGGCTAGTCAATAGACTAGACAGTACTAGTCAATAGACTTGTCAGTAGACTATTACATAGACTAGTCTAAAGACTTGTTCATAGACCAGTGCATTGACTTGTCAATAGACAAGTCCAAAGAATAGTCCGTAGATTAGCTCACAGACTAGTCAGTACACTAGTTCATAGACTAGTCAGTAGACTAGTAGACAATAATCAATGAACTCGGAAATGAACTAATCTATTGACTACTCTATGGAATAGGCTTTTAAATAGTCCATGGACTAGTATATTGACTAATCTATAGACTAGTCAAAGGGCTAGTCAATAGACTAGTCAGTAGATTAGTCTAAAGACTTGTTCATAGACCAGTGCATTGACTAGTCAGTAGACAAGTCCATAGAATAGTTCATAGACTAGTTAGTAGATAGTTCATAGACTAGTAGACAACAATCGATGAATCGGCAATGACTAATCTATTGACTACTCTATGGAGTAGTCTTTTACATAGTCCATGGACTAGTATATTGTCTAGACAATAGACTATCTAGACTAGTCAAAATAGTAGCCAATAGACTAGACAGTAGACTAGTCAGTAGACTATTACATAGACTAGTCAGTAGATTAGTCTAAAGACTTGTTCATAGACCAGCGAAATGTCTAGTCAATAGACTAGTCCATAGAATAGTCAATAGACCATTCCATAGAATAGTCAGTAGACTAGTTCATAGACTAGTCAGTAGACCAGTTAATAGACTTGTCAGTAGACTAGTTCATGGGCTAGTCAGTAGACTAGTTCATACACTAGTCACTAGACTAGTCCATAGAATAGTAAGTAGACTAGTTCATAGACTTGTCAGTAGACTAGTTCATAGACTAGTCAGTACACTAGTTCATAGACTAGTCAGTACACTAGTTCATAGACTAGTCAGCACTAGTTCATAGACTAGTTCATAGACTAGTCAACATATTAGTCAGTGTATTAGTTCATAGACTTATCATTAGACTAGATCATAAACCGTTCCATGGATTATTCAATAGGATAGTTCACAGATTAGTCAATAGATCAATTAGTATTACAGTCCACTGAACAGTCATTAACAAAGCTCTTTGCTTAGCTCTGCTTTTAGATAATTCTTTAAGGTTAATGTTAATGGATTCAACGTTTCTCACTCTTACAATTTCTCTCGCAACACTATATGTTATAAACATTGTTTAACAACATTTATTATATATTTATTTATTTGTTAATATATTTTTTTTTCTTCTTTAATAAACATCTCTATCTAATTACTTGTAACTACATATAAAGTTTTTTTTTTTGTTTCATATTAATTTTACGATTTATGCATAAATAATTATTTATTTGTCTTGAATGTCTATTTGTTGTTTTGTTGTTTTATGTGTGTTTTTCACATGATTTGTTAATAAATATTTTTTTTAATATATTTTTTTCGCTTTAAATTATTTCTTTCATTAAATCTGTTGCAGCAAATGCTATTTATATGTTTTATTTGATTTCTTTTTTTTTTTTTGAATCCCTCATAAGTAATTTTATTTATAAATATAAATATTGTTAAATATACTCTGTATTATTTTTACATCAATATTATATTTTTTTCTATTTTCTGTATATTTGCCTGGTTTTGTATTGTTGTTTTTATTTCAATTTTTTATACAAATAACAGTTTTTTGTTTGTTAAATTATTTAAATATATTTTTTACCAAATATCATTTGTTTAACTTACATACATACAATATGGCGCGTGTTTTTTTTTAAATAGAAGATTTTTTTTCTTTGTTTGATGGAAAAACATTTTAATAGGATTTTTTTTTTGAAATCTGTTCAAAGTGGTTTTTTATAGGTTTTGGGTTGGTTGCTTGGTTGTCTATTAAAATTCCGTTATTACCATTTTTTATTACATATTATTGTTGTTTACAGGATACATTATGTGTTAAAACATAAATAGTTGTATAGATTTATGTCTTTATTTTCATAACATTATTATTAATTTTTCACACGGTGGTTTCATCATCATCAATATTCCTCCTACAAGGGGGCGGGGCATTAAAGAGAGAGAAATAAAATAAAAATTTTTAAAATTATTAGTAATTATTTAACAACTTAACTATGGTATTATTTCATAAAATATGTGTTTAAATAAATATTTACTTTATAATTATATAAAATGCTATTTAAATAATTTTGTTTGTTTGTGTTAGCCACTACTAAATAGTATTTATTAAATAGATTAAAATTAAAAATAATTAATGGCAAAAACTATTAATTACTATAAATTCGTGCATTTTATTTAATTTTTAAATTATGTGTTAATTTTATGTAGATGAAATAAATGTGTTCCAAAAAAGGTGTTAAAATTAATCGAATGTCTTTCTTACAGCCTTAAATATATATTTCGAAAGTTATCTTTTATAAAAATTCATGAAAAACATCAGGGACAATAAGCTAATTTCAATAAATTTTATAATGACAACAATTTTCCATAGAGTATTGGCTACTTCAGTTATAATATGGTTGTTGTATTATTGTTGAAGAATCATAAGTGGTTCCGCTTGCACACAATCTAATGCTTTATAATGCTTTTATTCAAAATTAGTTTGTGATAAAGAAATGTTCTTTAGAAAGTCCTTTAAAAGTATTTGGGAAACAACGAGGTCAATAAAATAGCTAGTTAGTAGTAGCAGGGTTTTGAAAAATCTATAGAGGTTTTGTTAACATAATCGATTCCGGTTCATTCTAGAATTAAATTTTTTAAAAAGAGTACTTTTTTTTTTTAAATGGAAATAGTAACGAATTAGATTTACTAAACTATTGACTAATTTATTGACTATGGACTATCTATGGAATAGTCTATGAACTAGACTATGGACTTGTTTATTAACTAGTCTAAGGACTAGTCTATTTTCTAGTGTATGGACTAGTATATGAACAAGTCTATTGACTAGTCTATGGACTAGTCCATTGACTATTCTATGAACTAGTCTATTGACTAGTATAATGATTAGTCTATGGACTAGTCTATTGACTAGTTTGTAGACTAGTTACTAAACAAGTCCATAGACTAGTCAATAGACTAGTTCATAGATAGTCCATAGACTAGTCAATATATTGGTTTATATATTAGA
>NW_023997331.1:0-23219 GCF_015586225.1 Lucilia sericata | reverse complement strand
ATTAAACAAAAACTAATATTTTCTATATTTATGTCTGCTTAAGTGCAATATACATATTTTTAACAAATGCATACATATTTTTTTTTTTTGTTGTATAATATACAAATATTTACTAATTTTCTTTAATTTATCAAAACGTAATAGAAAAACTTATAAAAAAGTTTAAAAACAAAATCTGATACTAAAGATATTTATAAATTATTTAATATTATTATAAACCAATGATATAATTTTATATTTAAAAACTAATTAATCTATTTTTTTTCAAATCTGTTATGGTTTATAAATTAGTTGGTAAAATTTTTAAAAATTGTTTCAAGAATTTGTATTAAAACATCGAAATAATGTAAACAAACAATTCAATAGAAAACATCGTCACTATGTGAAGAACTTCTCTATAGAAATGTTCATCAAAATGTGAATAAATTGTCAATAGAAAACTTCATCATAATATGAACAACTTTTCTATAGAACAATTCATCATAATGTGAACAACTTTTCTATAGAAAAGTTCATCATAATACGAACAACTTTCTATAGAAAGTAATTTACAATGTGAACATTTTAATAGAACGATCATCACAATGTAAACAACTTTTCTATAGAATTGGTCATGATAGCATGAACATCTTTTCTATACAAAACTGCACTCACAATATAAAAAACTTTTCTATAGAAATCATCGTCAAATGTAAACAAGTTTTTTTATAGAAAATTTCATCACAATGTTGCTGATTCTTCAAGAAAAATAACAAACAAATATCTACTAATCAAAAAGCATAATAACAAACAACAACAAAACAATGTCTGCTCAACAGCCAATCAAAATGTGTTTCATAAGTAAAGCAAGAAAAACAAACCAAAGAAAATCACACAAACACACATATTACTAGCATACATTACTGACAGCCAATGGAAACAACGTGTGTTTTGAAAGTGATAATAGAGCTGCCAGATCAGATTATTTTAGAGTAAATAAGCAGGAAATAAAACTGAATGGTGGAAATATTGAGGAATAAATGTGAAAATGAAATTAACATTGGGAATTGTATGTAATTTCGCAAAAATAACAGATTTTAATTTAAAATAATGTTAGTTTTTAATTGAACTGTTACTTCTGCTTGGTTTTCTCCGAATTTGTGAATATATTTCTTTAAATGTTACCAACTAAAAAGTGAAAACATTTTCTCACACAGATTTGCAAAAGTTAAAAGATTAATTAAAAATTTATTTAAATAATGATATTTTAATTAATAAGAAACAAAATATGGCTGCTTTAAAAAATCGTAATTAGAAAAAAATTTAAAAATAGATTTTGTAAAACAATTAAAAGAAACTTCAAATAATAGCTAAAACAACACTAGGAAAACAGTTAAAGTTTGAATTATAACTCAAAACTTTAAAAAAGCAAAATTTAATTATATAAACAAGTTTTATAAGTTTGCAATCTTAAGGCTTTAATATTCTTATTATTATTTTGCTTCTTTAGCTATTAACCACAATTAGTCATTGGTATATATAATATTTTCATAAACAACGCCATTTTTTCTAACAAATTAAAAAAACCTATGTCATTTTTTGTGTATGTGTGTAATAAATAATATTTTAAATATTTTTTTATAATAAAATCTACAACTAATTTTACTTTATTTTTATTTTATTATTAAATATTAAGAAAAAATGTCTATAAATAGCATAAAGGGAAATATTAAAAAAAAAAATAATTAATTTAAGGCAATTCCTTAAAAGAAAATTAACAAGAAACATACATAATAAATTATTCATATTATTGCTGTTTATTAATGAAAAGTATCAAGTGAAGATGATGAAAATTTATTATATATTATTAAAAAAAACGCTTTACAGTATTTAAAAAGATAAATTCTAACCCGAAAAATAATGTTTTATTTAATTAAAAAACAAAATTGTAGTCAATTAGTAACATTGAGTGCATAGAATATCTTTATTTTATTAAGTTATCTAAAATCCTTAAAATCTAGTCTATAGCCTAGTATATAGGCTTGTCTGTAGCCTAGTCTAGTCTGTAGTCTAGTCTATAGCCTAGTTATAGTCTTGTCTGTAGTTTAGTCTATAGTCCGGTCTATAGCCTAGTCTATTCTATAGTCTGGTCTATAGCCTAGTCTGTAGTGTAGTCTATATCCTAAGATATAGGCTAATCTGTAGTCTACTCTATATTCTATTCTATAGCCTAGTCTAGTCTATAATCTTGTCCTTAATCTAGTCTATAATCTAGTATATAGTCTAATCTGTAATCTAGTCTATAGCCTATTCTAAAGTGTAGTCTATAGTCTAGTCTGCAGTCTAGTCTATAGTCCTAGTTTAATAGTCTAGTCTATAGTCTAATCTATAGTCTAGTCTATAGTAAAGTCTATAGTCTAATCTATATTCTAGTCTATAGCCTATTATACACTCTAGTCTATAGACTATCCTATAGTTTAGTCTACAGCCTAGTCTAGAGCTAGTATATAGTTTAGACAACTGTCTAGTCTATGCCTATTCTATAGTATAGTCTATAGTCTAGGTCTATAGTCTATCCTATAGTCTAGTCTGCAGCCTAGTCTAGTCTACAGCCTAGTCTAGCCTATAGCCTAGTCTAGTCTGTAGCCTATTCTATAGTTTGGTCTAGTCTATAGTCTAATCTATAGTCTAGTCTATAGTCTAATCTATATTCTAGTCTATAGCCTATTATACACTCTAGTCTATAGACTATCCTATAGTTTAGTCTACAGCCTAGTCTAGAGCTAGTATATAGTTTTAGACAACAGTCCTAGTCTATAGCCTATTCTATAGTATAGTCTATAGTCTAGTCTATCCTATAGTCTAGTCTACAGCCTAGTCTAGCCTATAGCCTAGTCTAGTCTGTAGCCTATTCTATAGTCTAGTCTATAGCCTAGTCTATAGTCTAGTCTATAGACTAGTCTATAGCCTAGTCTATAGTCTAGTCTATAGCTTAGTCTATAGTTTAGTCTATAGCCTAGTCTATAGTCTAGTCTATAGTCTAGTCTATAGTCTAATCTATTGTCTAGTCGATAGTCTAGTCTATAGCCTAGTCTAGAGCCTAGTCTATAGTATATAGCCTAGTATATAGCCTAGTCTATAGTCTAGTCTATAGTCTAGTCTATAGTCTAGTTTATATCTAGTATATAGCCTATTCTTATTCTATCTTATAGTCTAGTCTATAATCTGTGCTATAGTCTAGCCTATAGTCAAGTCTATTATTATTTCAAAGCTCCTTTTATATAAACTAAAAGTTTTTATTTTATTCTTAATCATTTTAATCATTTATCTTTATTATATTTGTTAAAAATTACATTTAAAATATATAAATTTTTACTTTTTTTTATTATATTTCCCAAAAGACGTAAGTACTTTATTTTAAACCCAGCCTTAAATAAATATTGCTCCATAGCTCATATAATGGAAGGTGTTGCACACACATTTAATGTCTTGATACGAAAGTAAACTAATTTAGAACACATTACGGCAAATAGGGCAAGTAGATTTGGAACTGGTGGTAAACCATTATACTAAAAAATAAATTAAATATAATGTTAAAACTTAAAAAAATCTCAAATTTTATAATACTTACCAAACAGGGACCATGGAATTTCTTTTTACACGTTTTACGGTTAATTTCGGTAATTGGCAGGTGTCTTGATGTATAACCGTATAACAAACGTAACATTCCTCCACGCCCTCGAATTTCTTATCCAGATTATTTTTCCACAAAGCCAAACCATCAATATGGTGCCGTTCTAGGGTGCAGAGGAAACATTAATTTTAATTCTAATCTTTTCTGGTTTTTATTTTTTGAGGGGATTAATATTTACCTGATGTTTTAAAAATATGGTCAATTGCATGGCTACATTACGTGATGTTAAACGTCCGCCAATTTGTTTATTACAATCTACCTTTACGGAGCCCAAAGGATAATTGGACGCTAACGTTATGACCAATTCCATGCGTGCTTCATCTATGGAATATACGGCCTAAAACTTCGCGAGTTGATATGTGTACTGTGACCTAAGAACATAATGAAATGGAAAGATTTTAAGAACTGTGGATTAGCAGTGTTTTTATGCTTTTCATTCTAATCTTGTTCTACTTCTAGTTCAGTTCTAGTTCAGTTCTAATTCAGTTCTAGTTCAGTTCTAGTTCAGTTCTAGTTCAGTTCTAGTTCAGTTCTAGTTCAGTTCTAGTTCAGTTCTAGTTCAGTTCAGTTCAGTTCTAGTTCAGTTCTAGTTCAGTTCTAGTTCAGTTCTAGTTCAGTTCTAGTTCAGTTCTAGTTCAGTTCTAGTTCAGTTCTAGTTCAGTTCTAGTTCAGTTCTAGTTCAGTTCTAGTTCAGTTCTAGTTCAGTTCTAGTTCAGTTCTAGTTCAGTTCTAGTTCAGTTCTAGATCAGTTCTAGTCCAGTTCTAGTTCAGTTCTAGTTCAGCTCTAGTTCAGTTCTAGTTCTACTTCTAGTTCAGTTCAGTTCTAGTTCAGTTCTAGTTCAGTTCTAGTTCAGTTCTAGTTCAGTTCTAGTTCAGTTCTAGTTCAGTTCAGTTCGTTCAGTCTAGTTCAGTTCTAGTTCAGTTCTAGTTCAGTTCTAGTTCAGTTCTAGTTCAGTTCTAGTTCAGTTCTAGTTCAGTTCTAGTTCAGTTCTAGTTCAGTTCTAGTTCAGTTCTAGTTCAGTTCTAGTTCAGTCTAGTTCAGTTCTAGTTCAGTTCTAGTTCAGTTCTAGTTCAGTTCTAGTTCAGTTCTAGTTCAGTTCTAGTTCAGTTCTAGTTCAGTTCTAGTTCAGTTCTAGTTCAGTTCTAATTCAGTTCTAGTTCAGTTCTAGTACAGTTCTAATTCAGTTCTATTTCAGTTCTAGTTCAGTTCTAGTTCAGTTCTAGTTCAGTTTCTAGTTCAGTTCTAGTTCAGTTCTAGTTCAGTTCTAGTTTAGTTCTTGTTCAGTTCTAGTTCAGTTCCAGTTCAGTTCCAGTTCAGTTCCAGTTCAGTTCCAGTTCAGTTCCAGTTCAGTTCCAGTTCAGTTCCAGTTCAGTTCCAGTTCAGTTCCAGTTCAGTTCAAGTTCAGTTCCAGTTCAGTAAAGTACAGAACTAGAACAAACAGGAACTGGAACTAGAACTAAAACTGAACTGGAACTGAACTACAACTAAAGTGGAACTGAAACTGGAACTGACCGGAACTAAACTGGAACTGAACTAGAACTGAACTAGAACTGAACTAGAACCGAACTAGAACTGAACTAGAACTGAACTAGAACGAAAACTGAACTAGAACTGAACTAGAACAAAACTAGAACTTATTTCTCACCTGCATATTTTCATGTTTATCCTTTTTACTAGCAATCGCCATCAATTCCTCTTGACATATAATGGGCGAAACGAAATTAGTGGTTAAAGTATCGACAAAGGTCTTTTTGTCTGGAGGGACTAGTGTTCCACCATTTGCGTACAACAGCGGGTAGTTTACTCAAACATCGGTGTACAAATGACAGACATACTTTTCCAAAGATAAATTAGGATCTAAAAAAACAAGTAGAAAAGAAAAAAAAAAATCAACGACATTTCATAAATTAAATTATTTGTAAGAAAAATTGTGTGTGTTTTTGAAAATGGCCATTAATTTGAAGAATTCCCAGTGAAATTGAAATTCCCCCTAAAAACCTGCCCAAAAACCAAAACCGTCCAGAAGAGCTTAATGAGCGACAGTCTTTGCTAAATGAACGTGCTATAAAATGTAAGGATATAAGACCATTTTTTGAAAAGCTGCATAAGCCGGCCCCACGCTATTTGTATCGCTATTTATGTGTTTGTCCTCGTTATAATCCTCAATATGTTTGCAAACATTCGGGCAATATCATAATCGATCGCGATGTTTTAACACCTGAAGAGCATATTGTCTATTTGGCCACACCCAAGGCCAATTTCGCAGCACCTCGTCAAATGCCTCGATATTTTCTTCGTAAATCTATTATAGCCAATTGTACGGCTCGTATAAATCGTTTGGCTAAACCTGATTTGAAACAAGTAACGGATACATTAAACAATTTCAATCATGTTATATCGAGACGTCATAGAAGATCGTTAAAAAAAAACGTTTGGGAAAAATCTGTAAATGTGGAATATACTACAATACAAGAGGCTTTAGATTGGTTGGGTGAAGAGAAAAGATTGCGTAAGGTGGCTAAGAGGAAGGAGAGACTACGTTGCAAAAAATTATCACGGAAAATTGTTTCCAAACAGAGGCAGCAAATTAAAAAGATTGTTTGTATTCTATTTGAAGAAATGAAAGATTTCCTTTTAAATGATCAATTCATAATGGATGAAAGTTCGACTTTGGTGATGGTGATATTGGAGACATTGAGAGAATTTACAGACAAAGAATTCTATATAACCAGCAATTTGCGAGAATATCAAAAAATACTAGCATTCAATTTGGCTGTTTGGATCAATAAATTCATTTCAAATTTGAATATACATGTTGCAGAACCGCCCAAACCTAACGACGAAATGGCTGCACAACAACCAACTGAAAGACAAACACAAGAGTTGTCATCATTTATTCCAGTAGGTGATTACATATCACCAATTGTCTCGGAGGAAGAATTGTATGAAGATGAAGACGATGAAGATTATTATTCTTACCCGCAAACTACCAGTGATAGGGGACAATATACTAACGATACGACTGATATCAAAGAAGAATTAAAATGAATTTAACAATTACCTTTGATTTGTGTCCAAGTGAGACCTTTAAAAATGTCGTTGTTTAGTTGTTTGGTACTATGATTTCTCAAAATTTCAGCCGGCATGGCACGGAATAAAAATTGTAGTAAATTCTGGAAAGAAATGGAAATATTGAAATTAATTGTAGTTTAGTTTTAGATCAGTTCTAATATAGTTCAGTTCTAGTTCAGTTCTGGTTCAGTTCTAGTTCAGTTCTAGTTCGGTTCTAGTTCAGTTCTAGTTCAGTTCTAGTTCAGTTCTAGTTCAGTTCTAGTTCAGTTCTAGTTCAGTTCTAGTTCAGTTCTAGTTCAGTTCTAGTTCAGGGTCTAGTTCAGTTCTAGTTCAGTTCTAGTTCAGTTCTAGTTCAGTTCTAGTTCAGTTCTAGTTCAGTTCTAGTTCAGTTCTAGTTCAGTTCTAGTCAGTTCTAGTTCAGTTCTAGTTCAGTTCTAGTTCAGTTCTAGTTCAGTTCTAGTTCAGTTCAGTTCTAGTCAGTTCTAGTTCAGTTCTAGTTCGTTCTAGTTCTAGTTCTAGTTCAGTTCTAGTCAGTTCTAGTTGCAGTTCTAGTTCATTCTAGTTCAGTTTCTAGTTCAGTTCTAGTTCTGTTCTAGTTTCTACTTCATTACTAGTTCTTCTAGTTCAGTTCTGTTAGTTCTGTTCTAGTTCTGCTCTAGTTCGGCTCTAGTTTCTGTTCTAGTTCTGTCTAGGTCTGTTCTAGTTCAGTTCTAGTTCAGTTCTAGTTCAGTTCTAGTTCAGTCTAGTTCAGTTCTGTTCATTTCTAGTTCAGTTCTAGTTCAGTTCTAGTTCAGTTCTTGTGCAATTCTAGTTCAGTTCTTGTGCAATTCTAGTTCAGTTCTAGTTCAATTCTAGTTCAGTTCTAGTCAGTTCTAGTTCAGTTCTAGTTCAGTTCTAGTTCAGTTCTAGTTCAGTTCTAGTTCAGTTCTAGTTCATTCTAGTTCAGTTTTAGTTCAGTTCTAGTTCAGTTCTAGTTCTAGTTCAGTTCTAGTTCAGTTCTAGTTCAGTTCTAGTTTCTAGTTCAGTTTAGTTCTAGTTCAGTTCTAGTTCAGTTCTAGTTCAGTTCTAGTTCAGTTCTAGTTCAGTACTAGATCAGTTCTAGTTCAGTTATAGTTCAGTTCTAGTTCAATTCTAGTTCAGTTCTAGTTCAGTTCTAGTTCAGTTCGTTCAGTTTAGTTCAGTTCTAGTTTAGTTCTAGTTCAGTTCTAGTTTAGTTCTAGTTCAGTTCTAGTTCAGTTCTAGTTCAGTTCTGTTCAGTTCTAGTTCAGTTCTAGTTCAGTTCTAGTTCAGTTCTAGTTCAGTTCTAGTTCAGTTCTAGTTCAGTTCTAGTTCAGTTCTAGTTCAGTTCTAGTTCAGTTCTAGTTCAGTTCTAGTTCAGTTCTAGTTCAGTTCTAGTTCAGTTCTAGTTCAGTTCTAGTTCAGTTCTAGTTCAGTTCTAGTTCAGTTCTTTCAGTTCAGTTCTAGTTCAGTTCTAGTTCAGTTCTAGTTCAGTTCTAGTTCAGTTCTAGTTCAGTTCTAGTTCAGTTCTAGTTCAGTTCTAGTTCGTTCAGTTCAGTTCTAGTTCAGTTCTGTTCAGTTCTAGTTCAGTTCTGTTTACTTCTAGTTTAGTTCTAGTTCAGTTCTAGTTCAGTTCTAGTTCAGTTCTAGTTCAGTTCTATTCAGTTCTAGTTCAGTTCTAGTTCAGTTCTAGTTCAGTTCGAGTTAAATTCTAGTTCAGTTATTGTTTAATGCTAGTTTAGTTCTAGTTCAGTTCTAGTTCTGTTCTAGTTCCGTTATATTTCTGTTATAGTTCAGTTATATTTCTGTTAAAGTTCAGATCTAGTTTAGTTCTAGTTTAGATCGGTCTCAGATCCGTTCAAGTTCCATTCTGTTCTTTCTCAATTTTAGTTGAGTTGTGCTGGGTTCGAGTTCTTTTCCACTTGACTTCTAGTTCTGCTTTATATTCAGTCGTAAACTGATGTATGTTTCCATTAATTGTACTCACCTCTTCATATTTATTTTCATGTAACCAGGAGGTATAAACTGAACGTAGAGCTACTGGTGATTTGGCACAAGCATATATAATACAATCCCATAACATTAAATAGCTTAATGCTTCATGTCTCTCAATAGCGGCCGTTTTACCTATTTCCGTCAATTTGAAACTAAACATAAATAAAATGCAACAATTAATAACAAATCTCCAAAAACCCTTGTTAGTTACAAAACTTACCTGAATTCCTTAATATATTTCTGTATTGGCATTTCATAACGTCCGATATAGTCTTCGAAACGATTCAAAAAAATGCCATTTAACAATTTTATGTTCATCTTTATCAATTTGCTCCGATTTCTTGTCATACACTTCGATATCATCGGCCACAAGTGTGGAGTTAATTGACGCATCATATAAATACTTAAAGTACGCAGTGAATGAACAGGACTGGATAGGTTTTTCAATAGGAAATTGCAAACATGATCCAAAGTAATTTGGTTGAATTTTTACAGAAACTATGTAAGTAAATTAACAGTTAAATAGTTAGAAATTTAATTGAAAACTAAAAACTTTAATTTACAATCTTACCGCATAAACAATGCCATAATCCATATGATCCATGGTAGTAGTGAGTTCATTTAAAAATATTTCCCAGCAATCGGAAAAGTTGGACGTAATATCTTAACAAATATTAAGAGAAAACAAATCATACTCCTTTTTCTTATGTATAATGAATATTTATTATTACTTACCTTGATGTTGACAAATACGAATAAAAGGATTTAAACAAGGTTAAATATACATCACGTGAAAACACTTGTATCCATTCATCATAGACATTTTAATTAGTTCTGTTGAACTCTTCTGTTTTTCTTCGGCAAAGAATGAGGTTAAAGCGGCAAATAGTTTAAAGACATGAAGGGTAAAGTACAAAGTCTAGAGGGGAAAAATCAAGACAACATTTTTTAAACTGCGAAAGCTGTTCTGGATCAGTTTTAGTTCATTTCTCTTTCAGTTCTAGTTTAGTTCAGTTCTAGTTCATTCTAGTTCATTTCTAGTTCAGTTCTAGTTCAGTTTAGTTCAGTTCTAGTTCAGTTCTAGTTCAGTTCTAGTTCAGTTCTAGTTCAGTTCTAGTTCAGTTCTAGTTCAGTTCTAGTTCAGTTCTAGTTCAGTTCTAGTTCAGTTCTAGTTCAGTTCTAGTTCAGTTCTAGTTCAGTTCTAGTTCAGTTCTAGTTTGTTCTAGTTCAGTTCTAGTTCAGTTCTAGTTCAGTTCTAGTTCAGTTCTAGTTCAGTTCTAGTTCAGTTCTAGTTCAGTTCTAGTTCAGTTCTAGTTCAGTTCTAGTTCAGTTCTAGTTCAGTTCTAGTTCAGTTCTAGTTCAGTTCTAGTTCAGTTCTAGTTCAGTTCTAGTTCAGTTCTAGTTCAGTTCTAGTTCAGTTCTAGTTCAGTTCTAGTTCAGTTCTAGTTCAGTTCTAGTTCAGTTCTAGTTCAGTTCTAGTTTTCTAGTTCAGTTCTAGTTCAGTTCTAGTTCAGTTCTAGTTCAGTTTCTAGTTCTTTAGTTCAGTTCTAGTTCAGTTCTAGTTCAGTTCTAGTTTCAGTTTCTAGTTCAGTTCTAGTTCAGTTCTAGTTCAGTTCTAGTTCTTCTAGTTCAGTTCTAGTTCAGTTCAGTTCTAGTTCAGTTCTAGTTCAGTTCTAGTTCAGTTCTAGTTCAGTTCTAGTTCAGTTCTAGTTCAGTTCTAGTTCAGTTCTAGTTCAGTTTCTAGTTCAGTTCTAGTTCAGTTCTAGTTCAGTTCTAGTTCAGTTTCTAGTTCAGTTCTAGTTCAGTTCTAGTTCAGTTCTAGTTCAGTTCTAGTTCAGTTCTAGTTCAGTTCTAGTTCAGTTCTAGTTCAGTTCTAGTTCATTTCTAGTTCAGTTCAGTTCAGTTCTAGTTCATTTTAGTTCAGTTCTAGTTCAGTTCTAGTTCAGTTCTAGTTCAGTTCTAGTTCAGTTCTAGTTCAGTTCTAGTTCAGTTCTAGTTCAGTTCTAGTTCAGTTCTAGTTCAGTTCTAGTTCAGTTCTAGTTCAGTTCTAGTTCAGTTCTAGTTCAGTTCTAGTTCAGTTCTAGTTCAGTTCTAGTTCAGTTCTAGTTCAGTTCTAGTTCAGTTCTAGTTCAGTTCTTTCTTCTAGTTCAGTTTCTAGTTCAGTTCTAGTTCAGTTCTAGTTCAGTTCTAGTTCAGTTCTAGTTCAGTTCTAGTTCAGTTCTAGTTCAGTTCTAGTTCAGTTCTAGTTCAGTTCTAGTTCAGTTCTAGTTCAGTTCTAGTTCAGTTCTAGTTCAGTTCTAGTTCAGTTCTAGTTCAGTTCTAGTTCAGTTCTAGTTCAGTTCTAGTTCAGTTCTAGTTCAGTTCTAGTTCAGTTCTAGTTCAGTTCTAGTTCAGTTCTAGTTCAGTTCTAGTTCAGTTCTAGTTCAGTTCTAGTTCAGTTCTAGTTCAGTTCTAGTTCAGTTCTAGTTTAGTTTACTTCAGTTCTAGTTCAGTTCTAGTTCAGTTCTAGTTCAGTTCTAGTTCAGTTCTAGTTCAGTTCTAGTTCAGTTCTAGTTCAGTTCTAGTTCAGTTCTAGTTCAGTTCTAGTTCAGTTCTAGTTCAGTTCTAGTTCAGTTCTAGTTCAGTTCTAGTTCAGTTCTAGTTCTAGTTCTAGTTCAGTTCTAGTTCAGTTCTAGTTCTAGTTCAGTTCTAGTTCAGTTCTAGTTCAGTCTAGTTCTGTTCTAGTTCTGTTCTTTTACTTACCTTTTGATCTTGATTTTCTAAAGCATAATCCAGAGACTTAGTCAAACTTAAATCCAATGACCCAAACCGATGCGTATAACATCCCAATTTTTAATAGATAACTGATGGGGAACTTTGCGCAAAACTTCAGTTAATAAATTCATATATTCCACAGCATTTAAAACATTGAACATGTCTTGCTTGGGAATTTCCCTAAAAAAATTAAGAATTTTCTTTATTCTTCCGAAATTCTTCAATAATTAAATTACTTACGTTTGATATAACAGCAAATCCTTTTGTGTATGCAATTTATCGGCATGTTGTGTTATAAACTGCACGGCAGAGGTAACAATATTATGATCCGATTTCTCATTGTATGATGAAGAAAAGTTATTCTCTATTAAACAACGAAAAACTGCGGCTTTAATCCACATATCAGAGGGTTCACAACGCATAATGGGACATTGACTGCTAATGGTTTTGGCTTCTAGTTTAGGTAGTAAATACTGCACAGTATTTATATAGGCTTTGAACGAGTTTTGTGCCACAAAATATTCTTGTAAATCTTCGGCCAAAAGTAAAGTAGCACTTTCTTCAAATTGAGCATATTGTTCTATATTCACTAAATAGGGTAATGAACGGCAATAGATAATATTTTCCTCTTTGACAGCTTCCTCTAGTAGTCTTTCTTTTAAGGTAAACACTTAATTCTCCTGATTGACGCAAAAGTAATTGCACCTTTACGGAGAGCTCCAAGCATAAAGCTTCCAATTGCTTGTTAAGACTATCAGAATAGGAAACCAAACTATCAGCACAGGCTGCGATGTTAATATATTGCAATAGTTGTGTTTGCAAGTAGTCAGACCAAATTTTCAATAAATTTTCATTAGGATCACAGTAATCATCGGTGATTTCATCTTCATTGTTTTCCGTGTTCTCTAGTAAAGTAGGAGTTTTACTCGTTTTACACACTAGTTTACAGAGAGTTGTTAGATTAAGTAAGGATTTTTGTAATACCAGTTTCAAATCATTGAAACTTTTTACTTGTTGAGTAAAATCACTTGAAGGAGTTGCTGCTCCTTTTAAGGATTCTATAAATAAACAAACATTAAAGAGTGTTTCTATATCATTTAAATTATTTTGCAGTAGAGTCTGTAAAACTTCATCGATTTTAACAGAACGTTGGGATTCGTCTTCAATATTTTCGGTAGAACAAGTAACAAATTTGGCCATGGCTTCTGCCATAGATTCAAGAGCTGTAAGAGTTAAATCTTCCTTTTCCGCTTGCTGTTGAACAATTCCGTGCATTTCTTTAATAATTCCTCATCTATAATAATATCTTCACTTGATAAAGCATCCTGCCAGCAGGTGGTTATTTCCCATAACGTATCCTCTGATATATAATCATTGACCGACTTTCTATACTAAATTTAAACAACCTTAAGAATACTTTATGTTGTACGTCTCTAGATGAATTTTCATTCGAACAGACCACAGGCATTATTTGTGCTATAAAACTACCACAGGCATCTACATCGGTGTTGGAGTTTTCATTATGTTGCTGCTCTTCCAAAGGTTCAGAAAGTATATTGAGTATTGTGTCTACGGATCGGGAGGTAATTAATATATCTCCAGTATCAGTTTGAAAGAAACACTTGTGCAGGAGATTAAATAAATCCTTGGAATTGTTGTTAACCACCTCGTGTGCAATTTTGCTGATAATTTCGGTGGTTTCATTTTGTGACAACATACAGCGTACTTCCGGTTCTATGCACAAGGGATGGGAGAGTAAACGTTGCAATACTAAGGTTTGGGTTAAATGATGGGGAATCTGGTGGGTGGGGAAAAAAGAAGAAAATAATGACAATTTCTTACAATGCAGTCTACTCTTTTCAGTTCTATATAGTTCTAGTTCAGTTCTAGTTCAGTTCTAGTTCAGTTCTAGTTCAGTTCTAGTTCAGTTCTAGTTCAGTTCTAGTTCAGTTCTAGTTCAGTTCTAGTTCAGTTCTAGTTCAGTCTAGTTCAGTTCTAGTTAGTTCTAGTTGTTCTAGTTCAGTTCTAGTTCAGCTAGTTCAGTTCTAGTTCAGTTCTAGTTCAGTTCTAGTTCAGTTCTAGTTCAGTTCTAGTTCAGTTCTAGTTCAGTTCTAGTTCAGTTCTAGTTCAGTTCTAGTTCAGTTTAGTTCAGTTCTAGTTCAGTTCTAGTTCAGTTCTAGTTCAGTTCTAGTTCAGTTCTAGTTCAGTTCTAGTTCAGTTCTAGTTCAGTTCTAGTTCAGTTCTAGTTCAGTTCTAGTTCAGTTCTAGTTCATTCTAGTTCAGTTCTAGTTCAGTTCTAGTTCAGTTCTAGTTCAGTTCTAGTTCAGTTCTAGTTCAGTTCTAGTTCAGTTCTAGTTCAGTTCTAGTTCAGTTCTAGTTTCAGTTCTAGTTCAGTTCTAGTTCAGTTCTAGTTCAGTTCTAGTTCAGTTCTAGTTCAGTTCTAGTTCAGTTCTAGTTCAGTTCTAGTTCAGTTCTAGTTCAGTTCTAGTTCAGTTCTAGTTCAGTTCTAGTTCAGTTCTAGTTCAGTTCTAGTTCAGTTTAGTTCAGTTCTAGTTCAGTTCTAGTTCAGTTCTAGTTCAGTTCTAGTTCAGTTCTAGTTCAGTTCTAGTTCAGTTCTAGTTCAGTTCTAGTTCAGTTCTAGTTCAGTTCTAGTTCAGTTCTAGTTCAGTTCTAGTTCAGTTCTAGTTCAGTTCTAGTTCAGTTCTAGTTCAGTTCTAGTTCAGTTCTAGTTCAGTTCTAGTTCAGTTCTAGTTCAGTTCTAGTTCAGTTCTAGTTCAGTTCTAGTTCAGTTCTAGTTCAGTTCTAGTTCAGTTCTAGTTCAGTTCTAGTTCAGTTCTAGTTAGTTTAGTTCAGTTCTAGTTCAGTTCTAGTTCAGTTCTAGTTCAGTTCTAGTTCAGTTCTAGTTCTGTTCAGTTCAGTTCTAGTTTAGTTCAGTTTTAATTCAGTTCTAGTTCAATTCTAGTTCTCAAGTTCTTTTAGTTAGTTCATTTCGTTTCCACTTACCTTTATCAACTCCCTTTCGATGAATTCAAATCGTTGTTGTTTTTCTAAATTCTGTAAAATTTCAAACACTACATCCACCACTATCGCACACGCCTCATTATCCAAAAATGATGACTTTAACAAATTCACCAAAGTCCTTAGTGTGGTATCCAATTTACCATCATCACTTATTTTAGCAAAGAATTCCTTATCGTTAAACATATTACAGAATAAACGTACATGTTTAATATATTTGGAAGTTTTTTAAGGACTCGGTTTTATTAAAACAAATACGCAATAATTGCAAAACCAATTGTCTAAGTTCTTTTTGTATAAAGCTGCTGTCGTTTGATTATGATCTTTAACTGGTTTTTCAGTATTTTCACCTTCCTCTTCGCCATTAACTTCAACAAATTTAACTTTATGTTCTTCTAAATTAGGCTTTGCCACATACATATCATTGATAAGTTCTATAACATGTTCCAAATATATTTCACTAACATCTGGTTTATTAAGTTCTTCGGGTATGAGAGTGAATAATAAACACCAAAATTTCTCCAATAATTGTTGATATAAAGAGCAATTAGCCGACTGTTTGTCAAAGAAAGCTACCAATGTAGAGGTTTGTTGGAAGAAGTATTTGGTTATTAAACTATCATCTCCGGTAAGAACCATTTAATAGGTTTTACTATATTCTCTTCCAGTAATTGTAGTACCAAAGTTTTCTCTTCCTCTACAGTGTTATCCTTTTTATTATAGATTTTTTGTATTATATAACGCAGACATTCAAAATAGGTCTTTATAATCATTTTATTGTCCTGCATTGAGGTATTATTGGTATGGATTTCCATTGTAATTACATCTCTAATATTGTCGAAAAATTGCTTTATTAAATTATGATATTCCTGCATATCGGAGGTGACATGTATTAATTGTGAGAAGAAGGGTAATATATTGGGACATATAGCATGAGCATTACGATTAAAGGCATTACGCAGTAGATGAGTAAGTTTAGGCCAAACATTTTTATGAAAATCTATTGTTTGATGCCTGTAAATGGGTTTAAAGATTTAATGGAAACTATATTAATATTTAAGAGATTTAAGAGAGAAACTTACCAATCCTTTGTAATTTGTTTGTATTAGCAAAATGCAACCCCAAACATGAGGAGCTACAAGAGGATCGGATTCATCAATATTTTGAAAAGCTATTGTTGTCATTTGTGTTTTTTGTGTGGCAAAAATTTCCTGTTGTTTGGGACTTTGTAGTAAGTGATACATTAATTCAAACCAAGCAGCTCTGGAAGTAAACAAAAAATTAGTCAAATTTTAAACCATCATACTACAGTCGAGTCCATATTGTAGATCATAGTCTAGTCCATAGTGTAGATTAAAGTTTGATCTATAGTCTGGACAATAGCATAGACTAACAGACCAGACTCGTTTCTAATTGAATCTCATACATACTTGATAGCATTCAGCTTATTCTTGGCAAAACTCCAAAACTTTTGGTGATTCAACAACTTCTTCAAACCTTCGAGTATTTGTGTTTGATCCTCTGCCTCCATAGTATGTTCCACAAAAAAGGAAAGCTCCTTTAAACTGCACATAACAACACGTTGATACTTCTGCTCCGCTTCTTCGGGCGTAAGACTTTTGCCGGTTGACAAAGTAGAAGCCGTATGAAATGTTAAATTACGCAAAACATATTCCAAAATCTCACTTTGACAATGCAGACAAACTTCACGCGTACGATTGGCATTGTTGGCAAAGGTATCACTAAACGAAATACTGGCTATAGAAGCGGCGGGAGCATAATTATCAAATTGACTGGATAACCACACAGGTACCAATTGCTTTAGATAGGGAGCTACAGCCTTTTTTACACTTAGACACCAGCAGCTGCAGAACAGTCTGTGTTAGTTCACGTACATTGTGTTCGGGATCAACAGCCAGATTGTGATAGAATTTTGGCCATAAAGGTAAAATCATTTTCAGTTCTTCCATTTCGGATGCATTAATTAAATCAATAAATTCCTGTAAAGCTTTTTTTCTTAGTCATGGGATCTTTCTTTGACAGTTCTTCATGGTCAACTGATATTGAGGACTTATGCTGGCATCAAATGTTTCGGGCATCTGTTCGGCTGTGGGTAAAACCCGGTGCAAAGGGTATTATACCAAAATCGGAGTGTGCCGAAAAACCTACAAATGTAGGAGCTGAACCCAGTAATTCCGCACTGCGGGCACTGCTTGAAGGCTGGTTTAAAATGGAAATTTTTAAGGAATTTAGAAAGTTTTTTGTAATGTTATGGACTTACCTTGGCATTATTTTTAGTACGTTGCGTCTGTTTTGTTTTGCCACCCATTTTTTTGGCCAAAATTTGTGAAATTTTCTTGTGGTTTTCTCAAGGAATATGACGACCAAAATATAAAGAACGAAAACAATTGCAATAATAAACGTCAGCTAATGTTAGTATTGCAAATGTGTTAATTTTTGTAATATATATAAGCGTTTTTAAGTAACAAGTTAGCGTTTTTTTTTAGTAAAGCACATTAATTAGTGGGGTTATTAAAAAATTATGCCTTATTTGGCTAATTATTAATTAAATTAGAAAATATTTTGTATATTTTAATAAACATTATTTTCTTTTTAGATTTTAGTTTTTGTTTTTATTGTTTAAAAACCTCTAGTTTTATATTACTGTTTTTTTTTTGCTGTGTATTTTGCTTTGTGGTGTAAAAACGCCCTATTTTCAAAACATATGTTACAAAAGTGCAACTCTGTTAGAAGAAAAAAAAATTGTAAACAAACTACAAACACGTGCGGCTGGTTTCTTTGCTTTAATTCATAAATTATTTTTAAAGAAAATATTAATTTACAAATTTCTAACTAGAAAAAAATGACAAAATTTATAACATATTATAATTTATGTCCCATACCAGAACCCAAAGACTTTCTGGGCATATCACCGGACAAAGAAGAAGGCAATAGTATAACAACATTGGGCAAAAACATTATCATAATATTCAAGGTATTCTGGGGACATGTGTAAATTTGTGATTAAAAATAAATTTATTTGTTTTACATTTAAAGATTTCCACCCAAAAACAACTAAAAAGCTGGTCTGTATTGGAAAAGCTATCCTCCAAAGTGGTGTATGATAGGAAAACTGAAAAATATGTGGGTGTATTTGCCAACAAGTTTCTTAGATTATGGGATGATACCACCAAGATGTTAAATAAGTGCAAAAAGTTAAAGGTAACTAAAAAGTTTATTATTTTTTATTAATTATTAATAATTTCTATGCATTTTTTTTTAGTTCCAAAAAAGTATAGCCGATTTGGTGGCAGATGATTGTGATACTTATGTTTTGTATTCAGATGGGCTCTTGTGAATCCTTACAATCGGCCATTGAATCGCGTAAAGCTGATATTGGGGCTCCTCAACCAACCGAATTGTTTTCTAGTTTAATATTCTCCGATCTTAATATACAAAAATTATCGACTGGTCAACGTATTTTAACTTATTTTGAACGTAATACTAAAACTGGTGATTATCACTTGGTGCGTGTACCTTTGGATCAGGGAGAAGGTGTAGAGATTCAGACGAAACGTTTCAATTTGAAAAGAGGTGTTTTAGATGTTCATGTAGCTGGTGCGGCTGTTATAGAGGGTGATGGTACACCGGTTTTGTTAACCATATGTAAGTTATTAATTTTTGTTTGTAATTCATTTCATTAACACCCAATTGATTATAAACTAGTTAAGGTTTTAGTTAATTCTAGTGGCTCTCTATGTAGAGTTGCAGTTAGCTTCAATTATTGCACTAATTATATCTGTAGTAAAGCATGAATCCTAAATGAATATATAATTTAAGTTAAGATCTAATTGAAGAACTAAATATTGACCCCCCAATCAGTTTCAATTGTAGCTCTACATGTAATAAGAGTTTATCCTAAAGCTAAATTCGACCTTTAAAGCAGTCATAGCTTGCTTCACTCATAGGCTCAATGTATCTTAAATCGAAGCTCTGAATATAGCTTCATTTAACTTCAATCCTAGCTCTACTTATATCCTCAGTTACTATCAATAATAGCTCTAAATATAATTTCAGTTTAAGGTCAATTGCATCTCGATATATCGCCACAGTATAGTTTCAATTGTAGTTCTATATATTAGACTAATTAGCTTTAAATATGGCCGCAGTTTAGCTTTAACTTTAGTTCCTAATAGGGTCTTATTTAAGCTTTAAGAGGAGCTCTGTAAAGTAGTCTTAGTTAGATTCACTTATAGCTTTAAATAAAGCTGTCTTTTAGGTATAGTTTAGCAGCTTCCCTTTTAGTTAAATATAGTATCAGATTAGATTCAATTGTAGCTCTATATATAACCATAGTTTAGCCCTAAACTTTGTTCCAAATATGTTCTCAATTTAGCTTCAATAGGAGCTCTAAAAAGTAGACTGAATTAGGTTCAATATGGCCTCTTTTTACACTCAATCATAGATCTGAATAAAGCTTTAGTTAAAGGTCCTTTTAGTAGAAATATAGTCTTAGTTTTGCATCGATCGTAGCTCTTAACAAGGTCTCGGACACCAGCATTAGTCCATTTATCATAACACATCCTTTTCCTATTGTTTTTAAATCTCTATTTCTTGATTCCAATCTTCATATATCTATTCCTTTTAGGGTCCGATAAACGTATATTCCTTCTGAGTCTTGCCGATGACATAGAACCCAGTCGTTCTCCTGGTAATTTTGTCTCAATGCTGACACAACTTAAAGTTGATACTCCACTCTCCGTATTGGGTATATCCAAACATTTTGTAGCCATTTATGGAGCCAATCATGGCCAAGAGGGAGCCTCTCTTTTACTCTACAATACCCAATACAAAGTTATCAAAACTAAACAATTCTTTAAAGTTTACTTTAACTTTTCACAACTTTGGTCTATCGATGAACATATACTCTTGGCTATGGGACAAAATCTTTCGGTGGTTAAATATCGAAGTACTAAAAGAGGTTTTATCTGAATTGGTGGGCACACAAGTGGGACACGATTATCAGCCAGCTTTGGAAGATATACACATCAATGAAGAAGCCTTTTTAGAAGATTGTCTACAGTACAGTAATGATTATGAGCCATTTAATGTAAAGAACAGCAAAACAAATGATAAAGATATAAAGGAAGCTGATGGTAAATTTGTGGCTTTTCTAAATAGCAAGGGATTTGATAAGGGAATTTAAATTCCTTAAAACAATTAAATTTACATGTTGAAGTAAATCAGGTGGAACAGCCTTTAGATGATGTACAAATTTCCCTAATGGCTAACTACAATGACAATGGTTTTATTAGTCCAGAAATACAACTTATAGCCAAGCAACTGGAAAAGGCAGGAGCCAGTGAACATGAAATAACAGAAAAACTATTGACCGTGTTAATAAAAGCCAATTTATTGCAAGATATAGGAGTATGTCTGAAACGTTATCAAAATATATCGGAGAAAATACTTCGAAAACTTTAAATTACTTATTAACAAATATAACAACAATTGCAGCACTAAATCACGAAGAAGAACCCCTAAAAACCTAACAAATGGCAAAACAAATAAACACATGAAGTTGATTTTCAAATAGAATCAGATGCCACAGCAAAACCCTATCCCAATTTAGATTTATTAGCGGAAAAACCCACCACCCATAACTCCCCCACAGAAGCTTTAGACATCTTAATATACTTTTGCAATGTTCCTTTGATGCTGAAGCCATAGCGGTACACATTAGAAATGATATAGAAATATAATAAAATCCTATTGATATTACAACATTTATATAATATGCTATAACACCCCAACTATCACTGATCGAAGAACGTCCCTCTCTCTATAACTGCAGCAGTGATTATGAATTGCAATTAATGCGTTGGTTTGGTGTTTTTCTTAATTCACATTTTCAAAAATTAGCCTTATCCAAAGATATTGAATTAATGGAAATTCTATACAAATGGCATGAATTGATTCAGAATTATAAACGTGAAATTGTCGAATTGGAAAACAGTGGCCGCCTTATTGTATAATATTGTTGAACGTAGAAAAACATTAAGGAGAAAAATTCTTCGAAATGGTATTCAATCGAAGAGGTTCAATTATTTTAATTGTATATTTCGCTGTAATTATTCTTTTTTTCTGATTTAGTACATAATTGATAAAAATATATATATATTTTTTTAATAAAAGATAAATTTACTCTTTGGGGAAATAATTTTAGTTGTAATTGTAGGTCTTTAGGATACAAATTTTAGTTCTAATCAAAGATCTATTGCTGTTCGACTGTTTTCTCTAATTGCAGGTCATTTATAGTAAAATTTCTGTTGAACTCAATATTCTATTTAAGTTTAATTTCAGCTTTAATCAGGTCGAACTCAAGTGCAATTATTGCTATTTTTGTGGAAGTAATCATTCTTCTTTTAGACCTATTTTAGCTTTAAACATAGGTCTCTTTATAGTCCAATTTAAAGTCTCTTTATAATATATTTTTAACTGTAATCATAGATCACTTTATAGACCAATCTTAGCAGTAATCGTAGACCACTTTATATTTCAACTTTAGCTAATATTTTGTTCTTGGGACCAATATTAGCTCTAAACGTAGGTCTATTTATGACCAATTTTGACTCAAATCATTGCTCTTTTTAGCTTAATTTTAGGTCTCTTTATAATCTATTTTTAACAGTAATCATAGATCTTTTTGTAGGTCAATCTTAGCTCTAATCGTAGATCCTTTAATATACCAACTTATACTGTATTCGCTTCTTCTTGTAGACCAATTTAGTTCTAAACATAGGTCTCTTTATACACCAATTTTGGCTCAAATCATTGCTCTTATTGTAGCTCAAATTTAGCTATCTTTGTAATCTAATTTTAGTTGCAATCTTAGATCTTTTTATAGATCAATCTTAGCTCTAAGCTTAAATCACATTTAAACTTTAGCTGTAATTATAGTTCTTCTTGTAGATCAATCTTAGCTCCAAACGTGGATCTCTTTATAGTCCAAATTTGCCTTCAATCAGTGCTTTTTTGTAGATTAACTTGGTCTCTTTACAATCTAATAATAGATCCTTTTTCTAGATCAATCTTAGCTCTAATCGTAAGCCTCTTTATAGATCAATTTGAGCTGTAATCATTCTTATTCATACAGGCCAACTGCAGCTCAAATCGAAGGCCATTTTATAATTAAATTTTTGGACAAAATCTTCGTCTTAAATCTTATCCATAGAAAGCCTCTTTATAGGCCAATTATAACTGCAATCATCGTTCTTTCTCTAGACAAATTTTACCTCTAACCGTATGTCTATTTATAGACCAATTTGAGCAGTAATTGTTCTTCTTATAAAACACTTCCAGCTCTAATCGTAGGTCCATTTCAAGTTTAATTTTAGTTCAAATATAGTCTCAGTTTAGCTTCAAGCTTAGCTTAAATATAGTCTCAGTTTAGCTTCAAATGCAGCTCTAAATGAAGTCTCAGTTTAGCTTCAAACGTAGCTCTAAATATATTCTCAGTTTAGCTTCAATCCTTGATCTTATATAGTCTCAGTTAGTTTCAACTTAGCTCTAAATATAGTCTCTGATCAGCTTTAAAATAATCTCGGTTTAGCTTCAATCCTAGTCTCCGTTTAGCTTAATCGTAGCTTTAAATATGCTGTGAGTTTAGCTCTAATTATAGTCTCAGTTTATCTTTAATCGTAGATCTTAATATATATTCAGTTTAGCTCTAAATATAGTCAGTCTTAAGCTTCAATTATATCTCTAAAAAAGCCTCAGTTAAGCTTCAATAGTGGTTCTAATCATAGTCTTAAATAATAGCTGTAAATGGTCTACGTCTAGTTTGAATCGTGGCTCAACACAATCTCGGTTTAGCTTCAATCATAGCTTTTTATTTAGTCCTTTATAAATCTTAATTAGACCCCGTTTAGCTTCAATCGTAGCTCTTTATATAGTCTCTGTTTAACTAATTAGTCACCGTCTAGCTTCAATCGTAGTTCTTATAGTCTCAGTTTAGTTTCAATCATGCTCTAATGTAGTCTCAATTTAGTTTGAATATAGTCACAGTTTAGCTGTAATCGGAGCTCTAAATATGGCCTAAGTTTAGCTTCAATCCTAGCTGAAGATATTGCTTTAGTCATAGATCTTATTATAGTTTCAGTTTGCTTCATATAGTCTCATTTTAGCCTCAAATATAGCTCCAAGTATGATCTGAATTAAGCTTCTGTCGTATCTCTAGTTGATGCTTCAATTTAGCTCCAATTGTGGTTATTATCTTCTTTAGTAGTAGTTGTAAATAGTATACGTTTAGCTTGAATCGTAGTCCCAATACAAGCTTAGCTTAGCTTCAATCGTAACTCTGAATATAGTCTCTGTTTAACTCTCAATTAGTCTTACTTTAGCTTCAAACATAGCTCGTAACTACAATCTTTGTTTACTTTCAATCATAGGTCGAAATATGGTCTGAGTTTAGCTTCAATCGATGCTCTATATATAGCGTTAGCTCCAATAAACTCTAAATATAGTATAATTTTGCTCAATTGTTGCTCAAATTGTGGACTCAGTTTAGCTTCAATCTATCTCTAATGATAATCTCATTTTAGTTCCAACGTAGCTTTAATCATGACTAAGTTTAGCTTATATCTTAGCTCTAAACATAACCTGAGTTAAGCCTTAATAGGTCTAAATATAGCCCCAGCTTAACTTAAA
>NW_023997330.1:17500-23313 GCF_015586225.1 Lucilia sericata | reverse complement strand
TAGTCTATAGTCTAGTCTATGTCTAGTCTATAGTCTAGTCTATAGTCTAGTCTATAGTCCAGTCTATAGTCTAGTCTATAGTCTAGTCTATAGTCTAGTCTATAGTCTAGTCTATAGTCTAGTCCAGAATTTAGTACATAGTCTAGTCTATAATCTAGTCTATAGTCTAGTCTGTAGTCTAGTCTGTAGTCTAGTCTATAGTCTAGGCTATTCTGTATACCATAGTAAAATCTAGTATATTGTCTGGACTATAGCCTCCCCAATAGTTTGTTCTGTAGTCTATTGTCTGGACAATAGTCTCCCCAATAGTTTGTTCGGTAGTCTTGTGTCTATTATAGTCTCGTTAAAATTCTAGAAATTTCTAAATTTTCTTCTAGACCCTCTTTCTACTAAACCAGCCTGCTGCCTATTTCCTTAGCCAACAAAATCCTTTTCCAATTTTATTTTAAATTTATTTGTTAATGTTTTTCTATAAGTGGTTTAAAGGAAAGACATAAAACCAGAAAACAATTTAAGAGTTTGTCAAGAAAACAAACGACATGTTCTATTTCCTTCCCGTTACTGGATAAGCTATATGCTATTTACTTTACCACTACAGTTTGACTATTTGACTTTTGAAGTTTTAACTACTGCTAGTTGGTGTATGTAAAGTTTTAATATAGAAAAGGAAAAAATAAGGAAGAAACCTCTTTAGTGGGTGTTAAATTCTTTGCAAACGACTATCCTTGGCGGCCCAAAAAAAGTACAAATATAAGCATGAATATCTTTAGCAACATTATCTTTTGGGGAGGCAACCAAGCACTAACTGGCATCATCTACAAAAATGACTTTTTAAGTGTTTACTTAGGAAACTTACTATAAACACAATAATAACAACAACAACAACGAGAAACTTGGCGTGGCTCCTCTTCTAAAGAGGCAGCCTGTACCAACATTTTCCTAATACCCCGATTTCCTTTAAAAACTTTTCTTACTGTCTTGTATTTATTAACAACTTGTTTTTCTTTATCTCTTGGGTTTTTATTCTATTTTCTCTTTAGCTGCGAGGCTGTTTAAACTCCAGCCAAATGCTTGGTTATACCAAGAAGAAGAAAAAGTTAAAATAATTCCACCAGTTTTTTTGTGCATAATAATGAAATGTAATAAAAGTTTTTCCTGTGAAATTTGTCTATTACTTTAACCATCTCGCAAGCAACAGAATAATGGCTCAATGGTTGGCTGTCTGTCCGTCTGTCTGACAGGCAAGCCTGCCAAGCTCACAATTTCTCTGTTACATAATGATGTTGTTAATGTTAATGATATTTTAGTTTTCTTCCCTTTTCCACTTAAAAACTATACTACAAACTTTGCCTAAAACTACTCACTCGTTCTCTCATGACTCTGCTCAAAAAAAAAAAAATATACAAATCTGGCAAAATTAAAACATTATTCAAGAATATTCGATAACAGTTGAGTTGAGTGCTGAAGCTGTATTCCTCACTTTTTTACAATATTTTTTTTCTACTAATAAGTCTATTAAAATTTATTAAATTTCTTATATTTTTCCCCTTTTTCTACTCCTAGCTTAGAAATACATTGTTGTTACATTTCTTTCAACTTACAGTGTAGGTGGAAGCGCGTGTTGTAAATAGTTGCGAAAAAGTGAAAAGTTTGTGTATGTAAATGTAGCTGTTGTCACATCTCTATGCAGTAAAAGCAATTATGGAAATTTATTTCCGTTAAAACACTTGACCCACTTGCCAGTGAGAAAGTCAAAAATAAAGAACAGCAAACAAAAGCAGTTCTAACGAGGGAAGATCAGGTGACGTAAAGAAATCTAATGAGGCAGTAATGTGAAAAGCTACACTATAAACTAACTATAGACTATAAAACTAGACTATAGACAAGACTATAGAATAGACTACAGACTAGACTATAGATTAGATACATAATAGACTATAGGCTACAGTATAGAACAGACTAAAGGCTAGACTATAGACTCGGACTATAGACTAGACTGTAGACTAGACTATAGACTAGACTATAGACTAGACTGTAGACTAGACTATAGACTAGACTATAGACTATAGACCAGACTATAGATTAGACTATAGACTTAAAACTATAGACTAGACTATAGACTAGATATAAAACTAGACTATAGACTAGACGATAGACTAGATTATAGACTAGACTATAGACTAGACTATAGACTAGACTATAGACTAGACTATAGACTAGACTATAGACTAGACTATAGACTAGACTATAGACTAGACTATAGACTAGACTATAGACTAGACTATAGACTAGACTATAGACTAGACTATAGACTAGACTATAGACTAGACTATAGACTAGACTATAGACTAGACTACAGACTAGACTATAGACTAGACTACAGACTAGACTATAGACTAGACTATAGACTTGACTATTGACTAGACTATAGACTAGACTATAGACTAGACTATAGACTAGACTATAGACTAGACTATAGACTAGACTATAGACTAGACTATAGACTAGACTATAGACTAGACTATAGACTAGACTATAGACTAGACTATAGACTAGACTATAGACTAGACTATAGACTAGACTATAGACTAGACTATAGACTAGACTATAGACTAGACTATAGACTAGACTATAGACTAGACTATAGACTAGACTATAGACTAGACTATAGACTAGACTATAGACTAGACTATAGACTAGACTATAGACTAGACTATAGACTAGACTATAGACTAGACTATAGACTAGACTATAGACTAGACTACAGACTAGACTACAGACTAGTCTATAGATTAGACTATAGATTAGACCATAGACTAGACTATAGTCTAGACTATAGACTAGACTATAGACTAGACTATAGACTAGACTATAGACTAGACTATAGACTAGACTATAGACTAGACTATAGACTAGACTATAGACTAGACTATAGACTAGACTATAGAATAGACTATAGAATAGACTATAGAATAGACTATAGACTAGACTATAGACTAGACTATAGACTAGAGAGATAGACTATAGACTAGACTATAGACTATAGACTAGACTATAGACTAGACTATAGACTAGACTATAGACTAGACTATAGACTAGACTATGACTAGACTATAGACTAGACTATAGACTAGACTATAGACTAGACTATAGACTAGACTATAGACTAGACTATAGACTAGACTATAGACTAGACTATAGACTAGACTATAGACTAGACTATAGACTAGACTATAGACTAGACTATAGACTAGACTATAGACTAGACTATAGACTAGACTATAGACTAGACTATAGACTAGACTATAGACTAGACTATAGACTAGACTATAGACTAGACTATAGACTAGACTATAGACTAGACTATAGACTAGACTATAGACTAGACTATAGACTAGACTATAGACTAGACTATAGACTAGACTATAGACTAGACTATAGACTAGACTATAGACTAGACTATAGACTAGACTATAGACTAGACTATAGACTAGACTATAGACTAGACTATAGACTAGACTATAGACTAGACTATAGACTAGACTATAGACTAGACTATAGACTAGACTATAGACTAGACTATAGACTAGACTATAGACTAGACTATAGACTAGACTATAGACTAGACTATAGACTAGACTAGACTATAGACTAGACTATAGACTAGACTATAGACTAGACTATAGACTAGACTATAGACTAGACTATAGACTAGACTATAGACTAGACTATAGACTAGACTATAGACTAGACTATAGACTAGACTATAGACTAGACTATAGACTAGACTATAGACTAGACTATAGACTAGACTATAGACTAGACTATAGACTAGACTATAGACTAGACTATAGACTAGACTATAGACTAGACTATAGACTAGACTATAGACTAGACTATAGACTAGACTATAGACTAGACTATAGACTAGACTATAGACTAGACTATAGACTAGACTATAGACTAGACTATAGACTAGACTATAGACTAGACTATAGACTAGACTATAGACTAGACTATAGACTAGACTATAGACTAGACTATAGACTAGACTATAGACTAGACTATAGACTAGACTATAGACTAGACTATAGACTAGACTATAGACTAGACTATAGACTAGACTATAGACTAGACTATAGACTAGACTATAGACTAGACTATAGACTAGACTATAGACTAGACTATAGACTAGACTATAGACTAGACTATAGTCTAGACTATAGACTAGACTATAGACTAGACTATAGACTAGACTATAGACTAGACTATAGACTAGACTATAGACTAGACTATAGACTAGACTATAGACTAGACTATAGACTAGACTATAGACTAGACTATAGACTAGACTATAGACTAGACTATAGACTAGACTATAGACTAGACTATAGACTAGACTATAGACTACTATAGACTAGACTATAGACTAGACTATAGACTAGACTATAGACTAGACTATAGACTAGACTATAGACTAGACTATAGACTAGACTATAGACTAGACTATAGACTAGACTATAGACTAGACTATAGACTAGACTATAGACTAGACTATAGACTAGACTATAGACTAGACTATAGACTAGACTATAGACTAGACTATAGACTAGACTATAGACTAGACTATAGACTAGACTATAACTAGACTATAGACTATACTATAAACTAGACTATAGACTAGACAATAGACTATATATAGATCTAGTCTACAGTCTAGCCTATAGCCTAGTCTATAGTCTAGTCTATAGTCTAGTCTATAGTCTTGTCTATGGTCTACTCTATAGTTTAGTCTATAGTCTAGTTTATAGTCTAGTCTATAGTCTAGTCTATAGTCTAATCTATAGTCTACTATATAGTCTAGTCCATAGTCTAGTCTATATTCTAGTCTATAGTCTAGTCTATAGTCTAGTCTATAGTCTAGTCTATAGTCTAGTCTATAGTCTAGTCTATAGTCTAGTCTATAGTCTAGTCTATAGTCTAGTCTATAGTCTAGTCTATAGTCTATTCTATAGTCTAGTCTATAGTCTAGTCTATAGTCTAGTCTATAGTCTAGTCTATAGTCTAGTCTATAGTCTAGTCTATGGTCTAGTCTATAATCTAGTCTATAATCTAGTCTAGTCTATGGTCTAGTCTATAATCTAGTCTATAATCTAGTCTAGTCTATAGTTTAGTCTATAGTCTAGTCTATAGTCTAGTCTATAGTCTAGTCTATAGTCTAGTGTATAGTCTAGTCTATAGTCTAGTCTATAGTCTAGTCTATAGTCTAGTCTATAGTCTAGTCTATAGTCTAGTCTATAGTCTAGTCTATAGTCTAGTCTATAGTCTAGTCTATAGTCTAGTCTATAGTCTAGTCTATAGTCTAGTCTATAGTCTAGTCTATAGTATAGTCTATAGTATAGTCTATAGTCTATCGTTCACCTTAGAAAAATTTCCTTATTTCCTACAAAATGAAAAAGGAAAGTAAAACATATTTAACAACTGCCTCCTCCCACAACCACCTACAACTTTCATTTCCTTAAAACTAATGAATTACTTGCATAAATATTGAGCAATAAATGAAAGTATGTCAAAGGTTTTCTTTTCTTTCTTTTTCACAACTTTTCTATGCAATTCAACACTCTTCTCAGTCTTTAGAACAAATAATTCAAGTAGATAACAGACAACAACAGATGCTGCTGCAACAAATTTTGTTTTTCAACTAAAGTTAGCAAAAGAAACTTTGCCTGTAAAGGGGAAGAAGAGGTAGAGAGAGGAACAAGCAAATATTTTGTAATTTATGCAAGTAAAGGAAGACTCACAGGTGAGACACA
>NW_023997330.1:0-12500 GCF_015586225.1 Lucilia sericata | reverse complement strand
AATACAAATATAATACATAGGAACACATAATAATGCGATTATAATATATTAAAATACATTATAATGACATTATAATGTATACAAATAATTATAATGCGTTTATAATGTACAGAAATAAATTATAATACCATTATAATGTATGATATTATACTAAATACGATTATAAAGTACAGAAATACATTATAATGATATTATAATGTACTAAAGTACATAATAGTGGGATTATAATTTATGCAAATACATTATAATGCGATTATAATGTAGAAAAGTACATTATATTGTGATTATAATGTATAAAAATACATTATAATGCCATTATAATGTATAATATTACATTATAATGCCATTATAATGTATAATATTACATTATAATACGATTATAATAACATGATATTAAAATGTTGTTATCAAAGAGACTGTAAACTGCCACTCAAACTAAAACTGTCAAAAAAATCAACATTCTACTAAATTTTATCTAATTTTTTTCATTAATTTACAATCTCCCCAGAAAAAAGAATACATGTTTGTCCATTAACTCCTTTTATAGACAATTAATTATGAAACATTTTAAGTTTCTCTAATGATTTATTATATGACAACAAATGCCTTTTTCAGACAAATAATTATGAAGTCTAGAAAAAAATTGTTCCACAAAAAATAATAATTGCACTTAAAATAAACGACCATAAATAATATTTAGAAAAAATCTCTAAAATATTTAGTTATAAAAATAATAAATAACATTAATATTTTTTGCAATTGATTTGTGAAGAAAAAAATGCACAATTTAATTAGAAAAAAATAAGATTTTTTTTGAAGCAATTTTAACAAAATTACAAAAAGCAGCCTTATTTTTTACACACAAAATAAAATAATAAAACCAAGTCAAGGTCTAGAGGCCATTTTAGGTTAAAATTGTTATTTAGCTATTAAGCAAAACAATAAAAACTTGTTTAACTGAGAAAAAATTCTAACAAATGTTTTAAAAAAACTAACATATTTTCTTAACAAAAAAACCTGTTACAAATATTTATAAAACGCTAAAAAAAAACTAACATAAATAATATTAATTATTAGCTAAAAACTATAAATATAAAAGTGTACAAATGTTTAGTAAAACATAAGAATTTTTATAAATTTTTAATAAAATTTAAATAAATTTTATAAGAAAAACAAAAAATCAAACAAAAACTCACCATTTTCAGAACAGTTTTTAAACCAGTCCCAACGATCTATCCACACTTTTTAATTCATAACTTTATTTTCATTTACCACATACATTTTTTTAAAATTTTTTTTGTAAATAGCCACCACTTAACTCCAATTTTTTGTTTAAATTTTTTGTCCAAAATAAGAAGCTACTACTCTATAAATATAGATTTTTTTTTAAATTACTAACAAACTAAACCATATTTTTTTTTAAATTTCAAAAATTTATATTAAATAAAAAACTATTGAACAGATTTAAAATATTTTTAAGAAATTTGTTTAAAACAATTTTATTTTTGTAATGTTCAACAATCAAACACGATCAACAACCACATACAAAATTCCTTAAAAGCAATATTTTATTAATATTTTATTATTTATCTTGATAATTGTCATAAGTTTAAAAATATAAGATATTTTAAAGTAAAAACTTAAATTTAAAACTCCAGCTCTGCAGTCTGAGACTTATAAAGGCCAGTATAGGAACCAATCAGCATACACAAACGCACAAAAACTCGCAAGAAACTTTTTCGCCTTTCAGTAAAACAGAAACTGAATAAGAACAAGCTTATAATAATTAAGAAACTCGGCATATCAACAGATTAGACTACTCAATATGTCTGACGGTGGAATAGTCTATAGTTTAGACTATGGCCTAGTCTATAGTTTAGACTATGGCCTAGTCTATAGTTTAGACTATGGACTAGTCTATAGTTTAGACTATGGACTAGTATATACATAGGTAAGACTATGGACTAGTCAATAGTGTAGACTTGAATTAGTCTATAGTTTAGTCGACTAGTCTATAGTTTAGACTATGGACTAGTTTATAGTTTATACTATGGACTAGTTTATAGTTTATACTATGGGCTAGTCTATAGTTTAGACTATGGACTAGTCTATAGTTTTGACTATGTACTAGTTTATAGTTTAGACTATGGACTAGTCTATAATTTTGACTATGGACTAGTCTATAGTTTTGACTATGGACTAGTTAAAAGTTTAGACCATGGACTAGTTTATAGTTTAGACTATGGACTAGTCTATAGTTTAGACTATGGACTAATTTATATATAAGACAATAAACAAGTCTATAGTTTAGACTACGGACTAGTCTATAGTTTGGACTATGGACTAGTCTATAGTTTAGACTATGGACTAGTCTATAGTTTAGACTATGTACTAGTCTATAGTTTAGACTTCGGACTAGTCTATAGTTTGGACTATGGACTATTCTATAGTTTAGACTATGGACTAGTCTATAGTTTAGACTATAGACTAGTCTATAGTTTCGACTAAGGACTAGTCGATAGATCTGATGATGGCCTAGTCTATTAGACCAGGGACTAGTCTATAGTTTAGACTATGGACTAGTCTATAGTTTAGACTATGGACTAGCCTGTAAATTAGACTATGAACTAGTCTATAGTTTAGACTACGGACTAGTCTATAATTCAGATTATGGACAAGTTTATAGTTTGGACTATGGTCTAGTCTATAGTTTAGACTATGGACTAGTCCATAGTTCAGACTATAGACTAATCTATAGTTTAGACTATGGACTAGTCTCTAGATTAGACTAATGACTAATATATACATTAGATAAAGGACTAGTCTATAGATTAGACTTAGACAATAGTTCAGACTATAGACTGAACTATAGATCGGACTATGGAACAGACTATGGAATAATCGTAAGATTAGACTATGACCTAGTCCATAGATTAGACTATAAAATAGTCTGTAGGTAAGACTATAAACTAGTCTATAGATTAGAATATGAACTAGTCTACAGATTATATGGACTAGTCTATAGTTTAGACTATGGACTAGAGCTTACTAGCCTATAGTTTAGACTATGGACTAGTCTATAGTGTAGACTATGGATAGATCTGATGATGGTCCATAGATTAGACTATAAAATAGTCTATAGGTAAGACTATAAACTAGTCTATAGATTAGAATATGAACTAGTCTATAGATTAGACTATGAACTAGAGTATAGATTATATGGACTAGTCTATAGTTTAGACTATAGTTTAGTCTATAGTTTAGACTATGGACTAGTCTATAGTTTGGACTATGGAATTGTCTATAGTTTTGACCATGGACTAGTCCATAGATTCGACTATGGACTAGTCTGTAGTTTGGACTATGGACTAGTCTATCGTTTAGACTATGGACTAGTCCATAGATTAGACTAGGGACTAGTCTATAGTTTAGACTATGATCTATTGCAAAGTTTAGAGTGTGGACTAGTCTATAGATTATACTATGGACTAGTCTATAGATTAGACTATGAACTAGTCTATAGATTAGACTATGAACTAATCTATAGAGAAGACTTTGAAATAGTCTGAAGACTGGACTATGGACTAGTCTATAGCTCAGACCATGGACTAGTCAATAGATCAGACCATGAAATAGTCTAAAGACTAGTCTATAGATCAGACCATGGACTAGATAGATTATAAAATAGCCTATAGGTAAAACTATAAACTAGTCTATAGATCAGAATATGGACTAGTCTATATATTAGATAGTGTACAAGTCTATAGATTAGACTATGCGCTAGTTGATAGATGAAACTATGGTCAATAGATTAGATCACGGACTAGATTAGACTGTGGACTAGTCTACAGATTAGTATATAGTTTAGTCTATGGACTAGTCTATATATTAGACTATGAACTAGTCTATAGATTGGGCTATGAACTGGTCTATAGATTAGACTATGAACTAGTCTATAGCTCAGACAATGGACTAGTCTATAGATTAGACGAAGGACTAGTCTTATAGACTTGTTTGTAGATTAGATTACAGACTGGTCTTTAGCGTAAACTATGGACTAGTCTATAGCTCAGAATCAATTGTATTTCTATAGTAAATTTCTAAACTTATGACAATTATTAAGATTTTTTTAAAGAAAAAAAAAACGCGTTTTTTGGAATAATCTTTTTTAACACACAAAAAATTCAAAAACTTGTTAAAGGAACACACTGCTATTACCATCTGTTCAATAGTTAGAGAGAAAGGGTTTTAAAACCGTTAACTTTTATACTAACGCCTTGAGAACAAAACAAAAAAATATGGATTAGAGAGAGTGACAATAAAAGCTCGATTTGTTAGCAATTCGCAGTAGAGTAGTAGTAGTAGTAGTAAGTAAAAAGCATTTCAAAAAAGCCATTTTTTCACAAACAACGCTCTAGTTAAAAAGGGTCCGTATTCTTAAAATAGAAGTAGACCAAAACCCAGTGATAGTTTTAGTACAATTAAGCCTTTTTAAGGTAATTTTCAAAATGCTACTACTAGTGGTGGCTAAAGTAGACGACGACTTTGTTGTTGCAGAGCAATTGTAGTTTCTCTTTTAACAGCCTTGGCCTTAGTAGTCGTGTTGGTCTTCGTCGCTGTCGTCGTTGTAGTTGTGCTGGTGGTGGTGGTGGTTGTATACGACGTTGTGGCAACACCTTTAACCCTGCATACAGACAATTAAGCGAGAGAGAGAGAGAAAGAGAGAATTGTTTTTTGTTTTTAATACTATTATTTTTTTGTTTAAATTTGTTTTTTTTTTTTAATTTTACTTTAATTTTATTTATTTTTGGCTTGTGTTTTCTTGTTGGGTTTAAGAGTTTGGGTCATTATTTCATATATATATTTATATAATTTAATTTCTGAGAGGTTTTTGAATTTTTTGAATATTGTTTTGAATATTTTTTTTTTATAAATTAACGATTATTTGTGTTATTTTTTTGAAAAGAGCTTTTGCAAAACCGTTTGTTTTTTTTAAAAAGGTGCGTATTTTTCAATAATTTTTTCTCAAATTTTTTTTTTGTAAAAATTTATATAGAATATATAATTATTTATAATATATATATAAGAGTATAGTTACAAAAAAAAAACATTATATATCTTAATAGAGAATTAGTTGCATATATTGTTGTTGTAGTTGTTGATGTGGTTGTTGTTGTTGTAGTTGGTTTTCAGTTAAATATTTTTTTATAATAAAAAAAAACAAATTTTCTATAATTTTTATAAAGTTTCTTTCATAAATCTAGTTTTTTTTTAGCTAAAACGTTTTAAAAATGGTAGTAGTAGTGGCAGTAAAAGAGTGGCTTCTGGGTTGTTTATTTTAGTAGTGGTAGTAGTAGTTTATTTAGTAGTAGTAGTAGTTTTACTTATTTGTTTTAAAAAAAGATAGTAAATAATAATTGCTGTTTCTATTTCTTACAAAATGTTATGTATTGCATATTTTTATAAATTTATTCCATTATTTTGTTGTTGTTGTTATAGCTGTTGTTGTTGTAGTAAAAGTAGTTTTTTCTTGTAATTGTTAGTTTTGTAATAATTATATTGTTGTTAATGCTAGTAATTATTTAATCAAGTTATTTTTTGTTATCTCTTGTTGTTGTAATTTACAGGTGGCTTTAAGCTGCTTTTTTAAAAGTTTATTTTGTTGTTGTGTTGAACTGGAGTTAAGTGCTGATTTTCAAAATGTGTTTCATGAGACTGTTATGTTAAAAAGTTTCTTTGTTTGTTTTCATAGATCGATCATCAGGATTTTTTTCAAGAGTTTTTTATACAAAATGTTAATAAAGATACTTACAAAAATGCTGGGAAATTATTCAATTAAACAGTTAAGATTTACAGGAAATTACTAGAGGCTACAAACATGCAACAAACACATTTAATAAAAAATCTTTAAAGAAAATTCACAAAAAGTAAAATAATAATTTAAAACATCAAAAAATATACTATAGTCAGAACTATAGTCTAGTCCATTGTCTGAACTATAGTTTAGTTTACAGTCTGGAATATAGGATGTAAAGCAGTCTAGTCAGTCAGTTAGTCTATATTCTGGCCAATATATATTTTGGTCTATAGTATGGACTAGACTATAGTTTGGACTGTAGTCTCTATAGTCTGGGCTATAGCCTAGTCTATAATCTGGACTACTATCTGGTATGTAGCCTAAACTATAGCTTAGTCAATAGTCTGTACTATAGTTGAGTCTAAAGTCTGGATTATAGTCTAGTTTAAAGTCTGAATCATAGTCTAGCCCATAACCCGGTCTATAATCTGTACTATAGTCTAGTTTAAACTCTTGACTAGTCTATAAATTAGTCTATAGTCTAGACTATAGGCTAATCTATTGCTTAACTTATAGTGTGAACTATACTATACTCCATAGTCTAGGCTATTGAACAATCTATAGCTTGACCTATAGTCTACTCTAGCCTATAGTCTGGCCTATAGTCTTGTCTGTAATCTGGACTATAGTCTAGTCTATAGTTTCAACAATGGTCTAGTAAATACTCCGGTCTATAGTCTAGTCTACAGTCAAAAGTCTAATCTATAGGATAGTCTACAGTCTAGCACAAAGTCTAATCTATACTCTAGTCTAAAGTCTAGTCTATAGTCTTGTCTATAGTCTAGGCTATAGTCTAGTCAATAGTCTAGGCTATAGTCTAGTCCATAGTCTAGTCTATAGTCTAGTCAATAGTCTAGTCTATAGTCTAGTCTATAGTCTAGTCTATAGTCTAGTCTATAGTCTAGTCTATAGTCTAGTCTATAGTCTAGTCTATAGTCTAGTCTATAGTCTAGTCTATAGTCAAGTCTATAGTCTAGTCTATAGTCTAGCCTATAGTCTAGTCAATAGTCTAGTCAATAGTCTAGTCAATAGTCTAGTCTATAGTCTAGTCTACAGTCTAGTCTATAGTCTAGTCTATAGTCTACAGTCTAGTCTATAGTCTAGTCTATAGTCTAGTCTATAGTCTAGTCTACAGTCTAGTCTAAAGTCTAGTCTATAGTCTAGTCTATAGTCTAGTCTACAGTCTAGTCTATAGTCTAGTCTATAGTCTAGTCTATAGTCTAGTCTACAGTCTAGTCTATAGTCTAGTCTATAGTCTAGTCTATAGTCTAGTCTATAGTCTAGTCTATAGTCTAGTCTATAGTCTAGTCTATAGTCTAGTCTATAGTCTAGTATATAGTCTAGTCTATAGTCTAGTCTATAGTCTAGTCTATAGTCTAGTCTATAGTCTAGTCTATAGTCTAGTCTATAGTCTAGTCCATAGTATAGTCTATAGTCTAGTCTATAGTTTAGTCTATAGTCTAGTCTATAGTCTAGTCTATAGTCTAGTCTGTAGTCTAGGCTATAGTCTAGACTATAGTCTAGTCTAGACTAGTATATAGTCTAGACTATAGCCTAGTCTAGACTAGTCTATAGTCTAGACTATAGTCTAGTCTATAGTCTAGTCTATAGTCTAGTCTATAATCTAGTCTATAGTCTAGTCTATAGTCTAGTCTATAGTCTAGTCTATAATCTAGTCTATAGTCTAGTCTATAGTCTAGTCTAGTGTATAGTCTAGTCTATAGTCTAGTCTATAGTCTAGTCTATAGTCTAGTCTATAGTCCAGTCTATAGTCTAGTCTACAGTCTAGTCTATAGTCTAGTCTATAGTCTAGTCTATAGTCTAGTCTATAGTCTAGTCTATAGGCTAGTCTATAGGCTAGTCTATAGTCTAATCTATAGTCTAATCTATAGTATGGTAGTCTAGTATAGTCTAGTCTATAGTCTAGTCTATAGTCTAGTCTATAGTAGTCTATAGTCTAGTAGTCTAGTCTATAGTCTAGTCTATAGTCTAGTCTATAGTCTAGTCTATAGTCTAGTCTATAGTCTAGTCTATAGTCTAGTCTATAGTCTAGTCTATAGTCTAGTCTATAGTCTAGTCTATAGTCTAGTCTATAGTCTAGTCTATAGTCTAGTCTATAGTCTAGTCTATAGTCTAGTCTAAGTCTAGTCTATAGTCTAGTCTATAGTCTAGTCTATAGTCTAGTCTATAGTCTAGTCTATAGTCTAGGTCTATAGTCTAGTCTATAGTCTAGTCTAGTCTAGCTATAGTCTAGTCTATAGTCTAGTCTATAGTCTAGTCCTATAGTCTAGTCTATAGTCTAGTCTATAGTCTAGTCTATAGTCTAGTCTATAGTCTAGTCTATAGTCTAGTCTATAGTCTAGTCTATAGTCTAGTCTATAGTCTAGTCTATAGTCTAGTCTATAGTCTAGTCTATAGTCTAGTCTATAGTCTAGTCTAATAGTCTAGTCTATAGTCTAGTCTATAGTCTAGTCTATAGTCTAGTCTATAGGTCTCTATAGTCTAGTCTATAGTCTAGTCTATAGTCTAGTCTATAGTCTAGTCTATAGTCTAGTCTATAGTCTAGTCTATAGTCTAGTCTATAGTCTAGTCTATAGTCTAGTCTATAGTCTAGTCTAGTAGTCTAGTCTATAGTCTAGTCTATAGTCTAGTCTATAGTCTAGTCTATAGTCTAGTCTATAGTCTAGTCTATAGTCTAGTCTATAGTCTAGTCTATAGTCTAGTCTAGTCTAGTCTATAGTCTAGTCTATAGTCTAGTCTATAGTCTAGTCTATAGTCTAGTCTATAGTCTAGTCTATAGTTAGTCTATAGTCTATTCTATAGTCTAGTCTATAGTCTTCTATAGTCTAGTCTATAGGTCTAGTCTATAGTCTAGTCTAGTAGTCCTAGTCTATAGTCTAGTCTATAGTCCTAGTCTATAGTCTAGTCTATAGTCCTAGTCTATAGTCTAATCTATAGTCTAGTCCTATGTTCTAGTCCTATAGTCTAGTCTATAGTCTAGTCTATAGTCTAGTCTATAGTCTAGTCTAGATTCTAGTCTATAGTCTAGTCTACAGTCTAGTCTATAGTCTAGTCTATATTCTAGTCTATAGTCTAGTTTATAGTCTAGCCTATAGCCAAGCCAATCCTAGTCAATAGTCTAGTATATATCCTAGCCTATTGTCTAGTCTATAGTCTAAATTATAGTCTAGTATATATCCTAGCCTATAGTCTAGTATATATCCTAGCATATAGTCTAGTATATATCCTAGGCTATAGTCTAGTATATATCCTAGCCTATAGTCTAGTATATATCCTAGCCTATAGTCTAGTATATATCCTAGCCTATAGTCTATACTATAGTATAGTCTATAGTCTAGTTTATAGTCTAGTTTATAGTCTAGTTTATAGTCTAGTTTATAGTCTAGTTTATAGTCTAGTCTATAGTCTAGTTTATAGTCTAGTCTATAGTCTAGTCTATAGTCTAGTCTATAGTCTAGTATATAGTCTAGTCTAGTCTATAGTCTAGTCTAGTCTATAGTCTATAGTCTATAGTCTAGTCTAGTCTATAGTCTAGTCTATAGTCTACTTTGTAGTCTACTCTATAGTCATGTTTATAGTCTAGTCTGTAGTGTAGACTATAGTCTATGCTATTTTATTTCTTAAATTGTTTTATATTATTGCTTGAAATCCTTTCTATTTCCATTTTAACACATTTTACGATTTATTTAAACAATTTAATTTTTATCTTTTAGTTTTCAACCCTTTTGTGGTTTTGTCTTTAGTCTGGTAAAAAAAAAAATGGGCAATAATTGTTTGAACAATAAGTGTGTTATAAATATTTATTTTATTGCAAAGATTTTGCTTATTTAGAAGTTTTTCTAAATAAAAATTTACAATAACAATAAGAAATTTTTTAAAAAATAAAAACCAATAATGTTGCCCAAACACTTTATAAACAAATAGTATAGTTTTGTAGGATTTTAACAAATGACAATTAGATTTTAATGGCTGAATATCGGTTGAGTGTTAAGGGAAAAACATAGAAAATGAAAATCTTAAAATAATTGTGAAAACCTCAAAAGAGTTTATAACAGAGAGAGAGAGAGAGAGAGGGAGAAAGAAATTTCTTTGGGAAAACCATATTAAAAACAAGTTAGTAGGATGTATAGCTATAAAATGTGTTTTCTAATGGATTTGTAATGGAGAATATGTTTAAAAAAATTTGCATTATTTTAATATTTTTTTGTTTTTATGGATATTTGTTTTTATCAAAGAGAAATTTTGCAGACAATTTTCCTTTTTTTTTTTTTTGGTTTGGTTATTTAAACTGTAATTGCTTGCATTTGCTAGCTCCCACATACAAAACAGAAATGTTTAGCCTTTTATTACCCCCTTTCAAATGCTGTTTTGGTAGCAAGCTAACGAGCTATATGCTCTCATTTAAAACACCCACTTATGCTGTTTCTTTCATATTAAAGGATATACACTAATACATTCTAATGTTTGTTTATATTTTTTTTAAATTTTTATTAAACTACACTTTAACACTAACAAACATACATACATTTATGATAACATATACATACACAAATACTGTTATACACCATTCAAATCAAAGAAAACATGAATATGATATTGTATGAATTGTTATTTCTCTTGGTGTTTGTAAGTTTTTGTACAATTCTCATCTTTAAAGATGTAAATGTAAATTTTGAAAAGTATGAGTATGTAAGCATTTGTTAGGGTGAGTGTGTGTGTGTGTAAACTCATGTTTTTACTAATAAAAATTGTTATTGAAAGAACGTCCGTACTTCTTGAATTTTGGGCAAAATTTGTTTTTGTATATAAAATATGCAAAATATTCTATGAATAGAAATCAAAATCCTAATGATTGTATTTTAACAAGATATGTTATGGAGAAAAACTCTAGATATTCACAGATGTGACAATATATCTAAACAATTTACTAACTTAAATATGAAAAACTAGTCTCTCTGGCTATTTTAACTAAAGAAAAAAAATTATTATTATTGCCTGTTTTTATTAGCAAAATGGTCTTTAAACTGAAGTGCTTTTCTTTCTATAATGAAAAATAATGTCCTTTTTGAACAAGAATAACTATCGACATTCTTAAAACATTTATAAATATCCTGGGATTACATAACAGAATTAATTTAAATATATTTTTGCCAACAAATACTCATAAATAACAAACACATAAACTATTGGACATTACAAGAAAAAAAATTAAGGACTTAAGTAAATCTATTTCAAATTATATAGAACCAAGTACATAAAATATGCACAATATGATAATGTTTGAAAAAAGGATAATTATAAATAAAAAAGGATTTAATGGAAAAAAAATCAAGTAACAAAAGAACACACAATAGAGTAACTAAAAAGGGTCATAAATTTACTCTAAAGACAATAAGATATAAAGATAAATGTTTTGAAACCTAAAATATTCTTAAAGGTAAGAAAAAATCCCAGTAAAAATTTTAGGAAAATATTATAATATTGATTTATTAAGAAAAATTCGCAGAAACTTCTCTATAAAGGTGTAACTACACTGAAATTTTCAAAAATTCCCTTGTTTTAAAAACATTCCCTTTAAGGGAAATTTTATATATAAAAATTTTTTTAAATTTTATTATACATTTATAACAATATTAAAGCTTTATATAAATTTTACCAAAATTATCAAAATTTCCCTTGTTTATATGTAAAGAAATTTAAAAATTTCTTGATACATTTACAACAACATTGAAGCTGTAATATCAATTTTACAAAATTTTCAAAATTTCCCTTGTTAAAAAAAAATTCCCTTTAAAAGAAATTTTATATATAAAGGATTTTTTAAATTTTAGTACACATTTATAAAAACATTGAAGCTTTAATATCAATTTTACAAAAAATTTCATAATTCCCTTGTTTAAAAAAAATTCCTTTGAGGGAAATTTTATATATAGGAAATTCTTAAAATTTCTGTATGGTTTCTTAAAAATATTTAAGTTTAAAAACAAATTTACCAAAATTTCTAAATTTCCTTTTTTAAAAAAATTCCCTTGAGGGAAAATTTATATATAGGAAAGTCTTAAAATTTCTGTATGGTTTCATAACAATATTGAATGCTAAACACAAATTTAGAAAAATTTTCTAAATTTCCCTGGTTTAAAAAATTTCCCTTTGAGGGAAATTTTATATATGGGAAATTTTCAAATTTCTTTATGGTTTTATATCCACATTTAAGTTTAAAAACAAATTTACAAAACTTTTAAAATTTCCCTTGTTTAAAAAAATTTCCCTTTAAGGGAATTTTATTTAAAAGAGATTTTTAAAATTTTTTCACAGTTTCATAACAGCATTTAGGTGTTAAAATCAAATTAACAAAAATTTACAAAATTTTACCAAGATTTTAAAATTCTTTTATGCCTTTAAGGCATTGCTTAATAATCACATTAAAGTGCTAAATCGATTAACAAAAAACTAGCAAAATTTCCCAGGCTTAAACAAATTTCCCTTTAAGGGAAATTTTATTTACAAAGATTTACAATATTTTAATGCCTAATGATCATGTTTAAGTGCTAAATCGAATTTAACAAAATTAGCAAAATTTCCCTTGCTTAAAGAAATTTCCCTTAAGGGAAATTTTATTTTA
>NW_023997329.1:0-23396 GCF_015586225.1 Lucilia sericata | reverse complement strand
TTCAGTTCTAGTTCAGTTCTAGTTCAGTTCTAGTTCAGTTCTAGTTCAGTTCTAGTTCAGTTCAGTTCTAGTTCAGTTCTAGTTCAGTTCTAGTTCATTTCTAGTTCAGTTCTAGTTCAGTTCTAGTTCAGTTCTAGTTCAGTTCTAGTTCAGTTCTAGTTCAGTTCGTTTCGTTCTAGTTCAGTTCTAGTTCAGTTCTAGTTCAGTTCTAGTTCAGTTCTAGTTCAGTTCTAGTTCAGTTCTAGTTCTTCTAGTTCAGTTCTAGTTCAGTTCTAGTTCATTCTAGTTCAGTTCTAGTTCAGTTCTAGTTCAGTTCTAGTTCAGTTCTAGTTCTAGTTCAGTTCTAGTTCAGTTCTAGTTCAGTTCTAGTTCATTCTAGTTCAGTTCTAGTTTCTATTCAGTTCTAGTAGTTCAGTTCTAGTTCAGTTCTAGTTCAGTTCTAGTTCAGTTCTAGTTCAGTTCTAGTTCAGTTCTAGTTCAGTTCTAGTTCAGTTCTAGTTCAGTTCTAGTTCAGTTCTAGTTCAGTTCTAGTTCAGTTCTAGTTCAGTTCTAGTTCAGTTCTAGTTCAGTTCTAGTTCAGTTCTAGTTCAGTTCTAGTTCAGTTCTAGTTCAGTTCTAGTTCAGTTCTAGTTCAGTTCTAGTTCAGTTCTAGTTCAGTTCTAGTTCAGTTCTAGTTCAGTTCTAGTTCAGTTCTAGTTCAGTTCTAGTTCAGTTCTAGTTCAGTTCTAGTTCAGTTCTAGTTCAGTTCTAGTTCAGTTCTAGTTCAGTTCTAGTTCAGTTCTAGTTCAGTTCTAGTTCAGTTCTAGTTCAGTTCTAGTTCAGTTCTAGTTCAGTTCAGTTCTAGTTCAGTTGTAGTTCAGTTCTAGTTCAGTTCTAGTTCAGTTCTAGTTCAGTTCTAGTTCAGTTCTAGTTCAGTTCTAGTTCAGTTCTAGTTCAGTTCTAGTTCTAGTTCAGTTCTAGTTCAGTTCTAGTTCAGTTCTAGTTCAGTTCTAGTTCAGTTCTAGTTCAGTTCTAGTTCAGTTCTAGTTCAGTTCAGTTCTAGTTCAGTTCTAGTTCAGTTCTAGTTCAGTTCTAGTTCAGTTCTAGTTCAGTTCTAGTTCAGTTCTAGTTCAGTTCTGGATCAGTTCCCTTCCAGTTCCTTTGTAGTTACGTTATAGTAAGAATTTGCCGAATGTTTATAACGAACATTTGTCTGCAGATATGTATATTAAATTTGACTAAAATATTGGGTTTGCTTTAAAATTATATAGAGCACTTTCATGTACACCAGGTACTCGCAAAAAAATGAAAGTTTTTTTAGCTTTTTCATTGCAGACATATTACTTAATAGAGTTAAGCACGAGTTTAGCTTAAATAAACGTAAAACAACATAAATTTGCATTTTAGCAAATTTTTAACATATTTTACATACATTTTTCCCCACAAAAGTTATATTTAGATCAAAACACTTGATGAATACTTAATAGAGGATTAAATATACAAAAAGTAATTCAAATTATATCTAGTTAAATAAACTCACCTGTCTACTATTTTCAAAGGTTTCACGCATCGAATAGGTTCCCTTGCGCGTCATTTTACGACGTTGTTTACGCCTTGAATTAGTTGCTACAAATAAATCTCCTACGCTGCTACTGCTATCGCTGCCACTGCCAGATAATGAATTTTGTGAACTACTATTGTCTAGATCACGATCACTGTCGTTGTCGACAGTTAGGGGAGAACCTTGCTCCAAGTCTGCCTGATGTAAGGCCACGTAACGTACAGATCTTTCCGTACCCGTTAATTTGGACGTTAATGTCTGTAATAAACCAGGTGTTGTTTTCTTTGTAGTCGTCGTTGTCGCGGATTTGCCTGCAGTTATTTGCACTGAAGGATTATTTCCCGTGTGTTTTCTTAAACGTTTTTGACGACGATTTGCTTGTTTAGCGCCACCTCTTAAACCACCTCCTCCACCACCTGGTACACTTGAGTGGTGCGGAAGTGTCGAGTGCTTTTTGTTTTATTAATTTCCGTTTGTTTTGTATTCAATATTTCCATCCAGCACTCATAGTATGTTAAGATGAAATAGAAAAAAAATGCACTATTGTGGCAAAGTTATTTGCGTCAGTTTTTTTCGTACTTTCAAAATGACAGTTAAAGTTGAAATTTAGAAAATTTTAGTAAGACAGTCAGTAAGTCCCTCAGTCAGTCAGTCAAGTCACTTATACGTTTTCGTAAGCAAAGTTGGATGGTGGTTTTTGTTTTTGGAGGGGGAAATGGAAGGAAAAAACTAAAAAGTAGTTATTGGTTTTTATACAAACGTGACTGGCAGCTCATGAACATTATCTGTTGAGTTCTGTAATAAAATGAGAAAAAAATTAAATTAAATAGTTTTTACAAAATATTGAAATAATAAGTCTGTAAGTATTAAAGTAATTTTATAAACAAAACAAAATATTAGTAAGGGAAACAATGTAAGTTGGTTGAAGGAATTTAAGGACAAAAAAAATGTTTAAATTTTTAAAAGAACTAGAACTGAACTAGAACTGAACTAGAACTGAACTAGAACTGAACTAGAACTGAACTAGAACTAGAACTGAACTAAACTGAACTAGAACTGAACTAGAACTGAACTAGAACTGAACTAGAACTGAAGTAGAACTGAAGTAGAACTGAAGTAAACTGAACTAGAACTGAACTAGAACTGAACTAGAACTGAAGTAGAACTGAAGTAGAACTGAACTAGAACTGAACTAGAACTGAACTAGAACTGAACTAGAATGAACTAAAACAGAACTAGAACTGAACTAGACTGAACTAGAACTGAACCAGAACTGAACTAGAACTGAACTAGAACTGAACTAAACTGAACTAGAACTGAACTAGAACTGACTAGAACTAGAACTGAACTAGATGAACTAAATGAACTAAACTGAACTAGAACTGAACTGAACTAGAACTGAACTAGAACTGAACTAGAACTGAACTAGAACTGAACTAGAACTGAACTAGAACTGACTAACTAAACTGAACTAGAACTGAACTAGAACTGAACCAGAACTGAACTAGAACTGAACTAGAAATGAACTAAACAGAAGACTAGACTATAGACTAGGACTATAGACCAGACTATAGACTAGACTATAGACTAGACTATAGACTAGACTATAGACTAGACTATAGACTAGACTAGACTATAGACTAGACTATAGACTAGACTATAGACTAGACTATAGACTAGACTATAGACTAGACTATAGACTAGACTATAGACTAGACTATAGACTAGACTATAGACTAGACTATAGACTAGATTATATACTAGACTAGACTATAGACTAGACTATAGACTAGACTATAGACTAGACTATAGACTAGACCAGAGACTAGACTATAGACTAGACTATAGACTAGACAATAGACTAGACTAGAGACCTAGACTATAGAGTAGACTATAGACTAGACTAGAGAATAAACTACAGACTAGACTATAGAGTAGACTATAGAGTAGACTATAGAGTAGACTATAGACTAGACTAGAGACTAAACTACAGACTAGACTATAGACTAGACTATAGAGTAGACTATAGACTAAACTATAGACTAGACTATATACTAGACTATAGACTAGACTATAGACTAGACTATAGACTAGACTATAGACTAGACTATAGACTATAGACTAGACTATAGACTAGACTATAGACTAGACTATAGACTAGACTCAACTGAACTAGAACTGAACTAGAACTGAACTAGAACTGAACTAGAACTGAACTAGAACTGAACTAGAACTGAACTAGAACTGAACTAGAACTGAACTAGAACTGAACTAGAACTAAACTAGAACTGAACTAGAACTGAACTAGAACTGAACTAGAACTGAACTAGAACTGAACTAGAACTGAACTAGAACTGAACTAGAACTGAACTAGAACTGAACTAGAACTGAACTAGAACTGAACTAGAACTGAACTAGAACTGAACTAGAACTGAACTAGAACTGAACTAGAACTGAACTAGAACTGAACTAGAACTGAACTAGAACTGAACTAGAACTGAACTAGAACTGAACTAGAACTGAACTAGAACTGAACTAGAACTGAACTAGAACTGAACTAGAACTGAACTAGAACTGAACTAGAACTGAACTAGAACTGAACTAGAACTGAACTAGAACTGAACTAGAACTGAACTAGAACTGAACTAGAACTGAACTAGAACTGAACTAGAACTGAACTAGAACTGAACTAGAACTGAACTAGAACTGAACTAGAACTGAACTAGAACTGAACTAGAACTGAACTAGAACTGAACTAGAACTGAACTAGAACTGAACTAGAACTGAACTAGAACTGAACTAGAACTGAACTAGAACTGAACTAGAACTGAACTAGAACTGAACTAGAACTGAACTAGAACTGAACTAGAACTGAACTAGAACTGAACTAGAACTGAACTAGAAACTGAACTAGAACTGAACTAGAACTGAACTAGAACTGAACTAGAACTGAACTAGAACTGAACTAGAACTGAACTAGAACTGAACTAGAACTGAACTAGAACTGAACTAGAACTGAACTAGAACTGAACTAGAACTGAACTAGAACTGAACTAGAACTGAACTAGAACTGAACTAGAACTGAACTAGAACTGAACTAGAACTGAACTAGAACTGAACTAGAACTGAACTAGAACTGAACTAGAACTGAACTAGAACTGAACTAGAACTGAACTAGAACTGAACTAGAACTGAACTAGAACTGAACTAGAACTGAACTAGAACTGAAGTAGAACTGAACTAGAACTGAACTAGAACTGAACTAGAACTGAACTAGAACTGAACTAGAACTGAACTAAACTGAACTAGAACTGAACTAGAACTGAACTAGAACTGAACTAGAACTGAACTAGAACTGAACTAGAACTGACTAGAACTGAACTAGAACTGAACTAGAACTGAACTAGAAGTGAACTAGAACTGACGACTAGAACTGAACTAGAACTGAACTAGAACTGAACTGGAACTGAACTAGACTGAACTAGAACTGAACTAGAACTTGAACTAGAACTGAACTAGAACTGAACTAGAACTGAACTCGAACTGAACTAGAACTGAACTAGAACTGAACTAGAACTGAACTAGAACTGAAATAGAACTGAACTAGAACTGAACTAGAACTGAACTAGAACTGAACTAGAACTGAACTAGAACCGAACTAGAACTGAACTAGAACTGAAATAGAACTGAACTAAAACTGAATTAGAACTGAACTAGAACTGAACTAAAACTGAACTAGAACTGAACTTAAACTGATTTAAAACTGAACTTGAATTCCACTTGAAGTAATTTTCATTGCCTACCTTAAGGCTTCTTAAAAATCTTAACAATTGCATAGTTTTTAAACCTTATTTATTAAAAGTCTCTATTGTTTTCCACAATTTCTTTTTAGTTTCTACAAAAATATGTCACTTTATTACTTGATTTTCTTCATCATCATTTTTATGCCAATTTAAATATTATTTTTCTCTTATTTATCTCAATAACTGAAAATGACTTGGAAAAGTTGATAGATATTTTTCAGTTTTATTTTTTGTTGTTGCTGTTATTTTCATCTTGTGGTAATTGTTATTTTATGTCAATTGTTTGGAAAATTGTGTGGTTTTTGTAGGGTGTGTTTTGAGCGAAAAAAAGGTATTTTACATATTTATGCCATATTTGTATGATTTTTATGCAAAATAATATGTTTTTGTTTTCCTTTCGAAAGTAATGGGAAAATTGAAAAATAATTGTCATAGATTTAAGTGTTGTTTATGACTTGCTAAAAAATGTTTATGAAGTCTTTTAAATGTGGTTGTTTTTTAAAGGGGGATATGACAGGAATGTTATGAATTTAGGTTAGGAAAAGGTAAAATTAAAGTTTTTTTGCAGTAATAAAAAAACGACAGAATATTCAAGATTTCAGTTTAAGAGAGTTTAACTAACCCTATTCTAAAACCAAGTGAACTAGAGCTGAACTAGAACAGAACTAGAACAGAACTGGAACAGAACTGGAACAGAACTAGAAAAGAACTAGAACAGAACTAGAACAGAACTAGAACAGAACTAGAACAGAACTAGAACAGAACTAGAACAGAACTAGAACAGAACTAGAACAGAACTAGAACAGAACTAGAACTGAACTAGAACTGAACTAGAACTGAACTAGAACTGAACTAGAACTGAACTAGAACTGAACTAGAACTGACAGAACTGAACTAGAACTGAACTAGAACTGAACTAGAACTGAACTAGAACTGAACTAGAACTGAACTAGAACTGAACTAGAACTGAACTAGAACTGAACTAGAACTGAACTAGAACTGAACGAGAACTGAAACTAGAACTGAACTAGAACTGAACTAGAACTGAACTAGAACTGAACTAGAACTGAACTAGAACTGAACTAGAACTGAACTAGAACTGAACTAGAACTGAACTAGAACTGAACTAACTAGAACTGAACTAGAACTGAACTAGAACTGTACTAGAACTGAACTAGAACTGAACTAGAACTGAACTAGAACTGAACTAGAACTGAACTAGAAACTGAACTAGAACTGAACTAGAACTGAACTAGAACTGAACTAGAACTGAACTAGAACTGAACAGAACTAACTAGAACTAAGAAACTGAAACTAGAACTGAACTAGAACTGAACTAGAACTGAACTAGAACTGAATAGAACTGAACTAGAACTGAACTAAACTGAACTAGAACTGAACTAGAACTGAACTAGAACTGAACTAGAACTGAACTAGAACTGAACTAGACGACTAGAACTGACTAGAACTGAACTAGAACTGAACTAGAACTGACTAACTGAACTAGAACTGAACTAGAACTGAACTAGAACTGAACTAGAACTGAACTGAACTAGAACTGAACTAGAAACTGAACTAGAACTGAACTAGAACTGAACTAGAACTGAACTAGAACTGACTAGAAACTGAACTAGAACTGAACTAGAACTAAAACTGAACTAGAACTGAACTAGAACTGAACTAGAACTGAACTAGAATTGAACTAGAACTGAACTAGAACTGAAATAGAACTGAACTAGAAATGAACTAGAACTGAACTAGAACTGAACTAGAACTGAACTAGAACTGAACTAGAAATGAACTAGAACTGAACTAGAACTGAACTAGAAATGAACTAGAACTGAACTAGAACTGAACTAGAAATGAACTAGAACTGAACTAGAACTGAACTAGAACTGAACTGAACTAGAACTGAACTAGAACTGAACTAGAAACTGAACTAGAATTGAACTACAACTGAACTAGAACTGAACTAGAACTGAACTAGAACTGAACTAGAACTGAACTAGAACTGAACTAGAACTGAACTAGAACTGAACTAGAACTGAACTAAAACTGAACTAGAATTGAACTAGAACTGAACTAGAACTGAACTAGAACTGAACTAGAACTGAACTAGAATTAAACTAGAACTGAACTCGAGCTGAACTTGATCTTAACCAATTTCATTATAACATTCCTTTCAGTGTAGTTTAAACCAACATCATATCTTGTATTTACTTAAAAAAGCGTTAAAATAAAACAGCAAAGCAGACTACAAGAATTATTATTAAACTTATTAGCATTTTAAAGACATTTACAAGAATTATTATTAAACTTATTAGCATTTTAAAGACATTTACGCCTGCGCACACATCATCTACAAGCTGCGCAAACGTAAACAGCACCAACAAATACTCCTCAAGAACTTTTGAAAAGAAGAAGAAGAACAAAATCCATAAAGAGAAAAGTAAAAGAATGTTGTTGTTCTTACTTTACTGTTGTTTATTTGACTACAAGAACAAAAACAACAAAACACGAAAATGTAACTGGCTACACGAACTAACAACATAAATAAAGAACGACAATACACGAGACTTTCTTTAAGCTCTCCCTCATTCTTTCCCCTCTAAAGGGGTTTAAACACGTATGAGAGTGTGTGATCAAGTGGGGATAAACAAACAATTCTATACAAAACAAATAAACAGCAACAACAAAGTCAAGTCCAAATCCCAGTAAACAAACATACACTCATAAATAAATAAATGAGCAGGCCAAGCACGTACTTGCAAGAACAAGCATTCTTTCTCTTCCATACAACAAAGCATACAATTTAGTTTCAATGATTAAAAATTCAAAGCCATGGTTAACTAAAACAGAGCTGCAACGTTTAACGTTGACTTTAATCAAACACAAAGATCAATTATGAATCGAAATGCGTAAAAACGTTTCTTTCGACGGCAGCAGCAGCAACACGTTGAAAGACTTTCGAAGAAAAGAAATGGACATTGCTGTTCAATGGAAACCAACGTTTACGTTTAGTTTTATTACAGACTTTCGCGTGAAAAGATGTTGGCAATTTTTTGAAACGGTTAAAATTTGTTAAAAAGTATTGAACAAAAAAAAAAAAAAAAACAATCAATTAATATTCTTAACGGCAAAAAGAAAGAGAAATGTTCTAAAAAAACCCAAAAAAAAAAAGAAATTAATTTGAATAATTTAAAAACAAAAAAACTTAAAAGAAGACCTTTAAGCAGTGTGATTAATTTTCTAATAAATGTGTCAAAATCAAGCGTGAAATTGTTAAATAATTTTTGAAAAAAGTAATAACGAAACTAAATATACTCACCTAAACTAAAAATTGAATAACTTAAAAACAAATTACCTGAATTAAAATAAAAATAAAATTCTTTAATTTAATATCATTTTCCTCAAAATATACAATATTTCTAAAAAACATCAACATTTATAAACCCCTACACCAAGAGTTGATAAAAAATCTGACATTAAAGCAACAATAATCCACTAAAAACTTCACTATTAAAGATAAACTAAAGTTTTACAGAAATCTACTAGAACTAAACTGAACTAGAACTGAACTAGAACTGAAATAGAACTGAACTAGAACTGAACTAGAACTGAACTAAAACTGAACTAGAACTGAACTAGAACTGAACTAGAACTAAATTAGAGCTAATTAGAACTGCAACCAAACTTGAACTAACTAACTTAACTGTAGCTAAACAGAACTAGAACAGAACTAGAACAGAACTAGAACAGAACTAGAAAAGAACTAGAACAGAACTAGAACAGAACTAGAACAGAACTAGAACAGAACTAGAACAGAACTAGAACAGAACTAGAACAGAACTAGAACAGAACTAGAACCGAACTAGAACCGAACTAGAACAGAACTAGAACAGAACTAGAACAGAACTAGAACAGAACTAGAACAGAACTAGAACAGAACAGAACTAGAACAGAACTACAACAGAACTAGAACAGAACTAGAACAGAACTAGAACAGAACTAGAACAGAACTAGAACTGAACTAGAACTGAACTAGAACTGAACTAGAACTGAACTAGAACTGAACTAGAACTACTAGAACTGAACTAGAACTGAACTAGAACTAGAACTGAACTAGAACTGAACTAGAAACTGAACTAGAACTGAACTAGAACTGAACAAACCTAGACGAACTAGAACTGAACTAGAACTGAACTAGAAACTGAACTAGAACTAAATTAGAGCTAAATTAGACTGCACCAAACTTGAACTAACTAACTTAACTGTAGCTAAACAGAACTAGAACAGACTAGACAGAAAACTAGAACAGAACTAGAAAAGAACTAGAACAGAACTAGAACAGAACTAGAACAGAACTAGAACAGAACTAGAACAGAACTAGAACAGAACTAGAACAGAACTAGAACCGAACTAGAACCGAACTAGAACAGAACTAGAACGAACTAGAACAGAACTAGAACAGAACTAGAACAGAACTAGAACAGAACAGAACTAGAACAGAACTAGAACTGAACTAGAACAGAACATACGACAGAACAGAACTAGAACAGAACTAGAACAGAACGGAACAGAACTAGAACAGAACTAGAACAGAACTAGAACAGAACTAGAACAGAACTAGAACAGAACTAGAACAGAACTAGAACAGAACTAGAACAGAACTAGAACAGAACTAGAACAGAACTAGAACAGAACTAGAACAGAACTAGAACAGAACTAGAACAGAACTAGAACAGAACTAGAACAGAACTAGAACAGAACTAGAATAGAACTAGAACAGAACTAGAACAGAACTAGAACAGAACTAGAACAGAACAGAACTAGAACAGAACTAGAACAGAACTAGAACAGAACTAGAACAGAACTAGAACAGAACTAGAACAGAACTAGAACAGAACTGGAACAGAACTAGAACAGAACTAGAACAGAACTAGAACAGAACTAGAACAGAACAGAACAACTAGAACTAGAACAGAACAGAACTAGAACAGAATTAGAACAGAACTAGAACAGAACTAGAACAGAAACAGAACTAGAACAGAACAGAACAGAACTAGAACGAACTTAGAACAGAACTAGAACTAGACAACTAGAACTAGAACAGAACTAGAACAGAACTAGAACAGAACTAGAACAGAACTAGAACAGAACTAGAACAGAACTAGAACAGAACTAGAACAGAACTAGAACAGAACTAGAACAGAACTAGAACAGAACTAGAACAGAACTAGAACAGAACTAGAACAGAACTAGAACAGAACTAGAACAGAACTAGAACAGAACTAGAACAGAACTAGAACAGAACTAGAACAGAACTAGAACAGAACTAGAACAGAACTAGAACAGAACTAGAACAGAACTAGAACTAGAACAGAACTAGAACTGAACTAGAACAGAACTAGAACAGAACTAGAACTAGAACAGAACTAGAACAGAACTAGAACTGAACTAGAACTGAACTAGAACTGAACTAGAACTGAACTAGAACAGAACTAGAACAGAACTGGAACAGAAATAGAACAGAACTAGAACAGAACTGGAACAGAACTGGAACAGAACTATAACAGAACTAGAACAGAACTAGAACTGAACTAGAACTGAACTAGAACTGAACTAGAACAGAACTAGAGCTGAACTAGAACTGAACTAGAACAGAACTAGAACTGAACTAGAACTGATCTAGAACTGAATTAGAACTGAACTAGATCTGAACTAGAACTGAATTAGAACTAAACTAGAAGTGAACTAGAACTGAACTAGAACATCTAGAAGTGAAGAATGTTCTGATGAAAGCTTTTTATACAACAATTAATCCCAAACCTAGACTTTAAGCTTTTACAATTTTTTCGCTCTTGGTGTAGGGTATCTGAATACAATTATTGCCATTACAAACCCCTTGAAATCATTAACGGTATTTTTGTGTTTTTTTAATTTAACAGCTTTTAACTATGCATGTTTAGGAATTATTATACGAAGTGAATGCATGTGAAATGAAAAAACAAAATTCTATAGCGTGACAACACAACCAAGAATTCCGCAAGCAATTAACAACATATAAACTAAAGATTTTCTCAAAAATAATACATAATAACAAAAATAAAAGAAAATTATATAACAAACTCCTAACGTTACATTTAAACGTGTTTTAAACATTAACACCACAGAGTTCTTAAATTTTTAGTTAAGCCAACTAAAAACGTATTTGCAAAAACCACACAGTTATTATTCTTCGTTTTTTTTGTGAACAAAATGCTCCATTTACAACAAACTGTTTGTATTTTAATTGTTTCCTGTATTTGTTTAACAACAACAACAACGCTGGCACTAAATGAACGTGATGGAAATATTCTTCCTGGTAAATATCATGCTTACAGTCAACAGCAACAGCATCATCATACCAAAAAATTGCATGCTAAAGGCCTAGATTTGCCAACATCTCATCAAACCAAATTGGCAGCATCAACCCGACAAGAAAATCCCATCAAAACTTGGTTTGGTGTCTTTAATCGCAACAATTCAAAACCACAATCAAACACTACCACTAATGGAGTAAATACTAATCCAGCTGCTGCGGCTGTGGCCCAGGATACACTTTATGCAACAACATGTTCATGCAGGTAATTAAGTGTTAGTTTAAACTAAACGTTTTAATTAAGTAGTAGAATGTAAAATTGACCAGACCACATTTTTCCTTTAAGATTTTTTGTCAGTGTATTTTTATTTAATATGATAAGTTTAGGCCATAAAAAGAATTTTAAGAATAATGTGAACGTAATTGTCATACCAATTATTACTTTTTTTATTTGTTTGTCATTTACATTTCTGTTTTCTTATTTTTATTTCACCCACTTAATGTGTTTTGAATTTTAAAGCGAAATTCTTGTCAACAAATAAAAAAAAAATTAAATACTTTTAAAGGCGTCTTTAAGACACTTAAAATTCGTTTATATGTGATTTAGAATTAATCATAACAAGTTTAGTCAGTTTAGGGGGATTTAGTTGTAGTTTAAAATAGTTATAACAAATATTAACAATAATAAAACAATAAAACAACAAACTGGAAATAGGTCAATTTTCGATTTTAAAGTAGGTTGGTTGAATACTACCTCCTTATAAATCCTTAGTTCAGCTTTAATAGGAGATAAAATAAAGCTTTAGTTTAGCTTTAATGGTAACTTAGATAAGGCATTAGTCTAGCTTTGATTGGAACTTTATTTAATAGTAGCTTTTATAAAGCTTTGTCTAGTATATAGTCTAGTCTAGTTTGACAAAGTTTTAATTGCATCTGCTGCCAAAGCTTTAATTTGGCTTTAGTTAAGCTTCACTTAGTCTAGTCTATAGTCTAGCCAATAGTCTAGTCTATAGTCTAGTCTATAGTCTAGTCTATAATCTAGTCTCTAGTCTAGTCTCTAGTCTAGTCTCTAGTCTAGTCTCTAGTCTAGTCTCTAGTCTAGTCTCTAGTCTAGTCTATAGTCTAGTCTAGTCTAGTCTAGTCTAGTCTATAGTCTAGTCTATAGTCTAGTCTATAGTCTAGTCTATAGTCTAGTCTATAGTCTAGTCTATAGTCTAGTCTATAGTCTAGTCTAGTAGTCTAGTCTATAGTCTAGTCTATAGTCTAGTCTATAGTCTAGTCTATAGTCTAGTCTATAGTCTAGTCTATAGTCTAGTCTATAGTCTAGTCTAGTCTATAGTCTAGTCTATAGTCTAGTCTATAGTCTAGTCTATAGTCTAGTCTATAGTCTAGTCTATAGTCTAATCTATAGTCTTGTCTATAGTCTAATCTATAGTCTTGTCTATAGTCTAGTCTATAGTCTAGTCTATAGTCTAGTCTATAGTCTAGTCTATAGTCTAGTCTATAGTCTAGTCTATAGTCTAGTCTATAGTCTAGTCTATAGTCTAGTCTATAGTCTAGTCTATAGTCTAGTCTATAGTCTAGTCTATAGTCTAGTCTATAGTCTAGTCTATAGTCTAGTCTATAGTCTAGTCTATAGTCTAGTCTATAGTCTAGTCTATAGTCTAGTCTATAGTCTAGTCTATAGTCTAGTCTATAGTCTAGTCTATAGTCTAGTCTATAGTCTAGTCTATAGTCTAGTCTATAGTCTAGTCTATAGTCTAGTCTATAGTCCTAGTCTAGTCTATAGTCTAGTCTATAGTCTAGTCTATAGTCTAGTCTATAGTCTAGTCTATAGTCTATAGTCTAGTCTATAGTCTAGTCTATAGTCTAGTCTATAGTCTAGTCTATAGTCTAGTCTATAGTCTAGTCTATAGTCTAGTCTATAGTCTAGTCTATAGTCTAGTCTATAGTCTAGTCTATAGTCTAGTCTATAGTCTAGTCTATAGTCTAGTCTATAGTCTAGTCTATAGTCTAGTCTATAGTCTAGTCTATAGTCTAGTCTATAGTCTAGTCTATAGTCTAGTCTATAGTCTAGTCTATAGTCTAGTCTATAGTCTAGTCTAGTCTATAGTCTAGTCTATAGTCTAGTCTATAGTCTAGTCTATAGTCTAGTCTATAGTCTAGTCTATAGTCTAGTCTATAGTCTAGTCTATAGTCTAGTCTATAGTCTAGTCTATAGTCTAGTCTATAGTCTAGTCTATAGTCTAGTCTATAGTCTAGTCTATAGTCTAGTCTATAGTCTAGTCTATAGTCTAGTCTATAGTCTAGTCTATAGTCTAGTCTATAGTCTAGTCTATAGTCTAGTCTATAGTCTAGTCTATAGTCTAGTCTATAGTCTAGTCTATAGTCTAGTCTATAGTCGTCTATAGTCTAGTCTATAGTCTAGTCTATAGTCTAGTCTATAGTCTAGTCTATAGTCTAGTCTATAGTCTAGTCTATAGTCTAGTCTATAGTCTAGTCTATAGTCTAGTCTATAGTCTAGTCTATAGTCTAGTCTATAGTCTAGTCTACAGTCTGGACTATAGTCTAGTCTACAGTCTGGACTATAGTCTAGTCTACAGTCTGGACTATATTCTAGTCTATAGTCTCGACTATAGTTTAGTCTATAGTCTAGTCTATAGTCTAGTCTATAGTCTAGTCTAGTCTATAGTCTGGTCTAAAGCCTGGACTATAGTCTAGTCTATAGCCTGTACTATAGTCTAGTCTAGTCTATGATATGAACTATAGTCTGAAATATAGTCTAGCCTATAGTCTGAAATATAGTCTAGTCTATAGTATGGACTGCAGTCTACACTATAATATGGATTAAAGTAGGATCTTGGTTTAGCTTTAGTAGTGGTTTATTAAAGAGTCATAGTTTTGCGTTAGTCGTGGTTAATTGTTGTGTTTTAGTTTAGCTTTTATCGTACATCATTTTAGAGTCTTAATTTTTCTTTAATCTCAGCTTAATTTACAATCTCTAATCTCTATTTAAAAGTAAAAGTTATTAAAAGAAATTTCACTTAGTTTATTATTTAAATCTCAGTTAACAATAATTAGACTAATAAATAATGGCAATGTTTTGTTTCTTAAATTAAATTAATTACAGCAGATAAAATGAAACACTTAACTTGTTTTACTTTAATACAAACTTTAAATTTCACAAACTTTAGTTTTAAAACAAGAAAAGATTAAATTAAAGCAACAATAAAACCAGTTTAAGATAAATTATTAACAATAAAATCCCATTAAATTGTTTTAAAGAAACAAAAGAATTTCTGAAAAAAAAAATTAAAGAAGAAGATGCTGGTTAACAGCATGTTTCATTTTAAAACAAAATTGCAGAGAACAAAGTCCATTAACTTGAAACAGAGTTTTTTTTATAAAAGGAAGTGATTGTATTCGAAATGAAATGATCAACCTGGTTGTGTTTTTTTTTTTTTGGAAAAATTAAATTTTTGCTTATTTTTTATATATACACTTTCAACCGATATTAGGTCATGTGAAGACAAAGAACTAATAAATTGTTTTATGTTTCATTTAATCATTTTTTTATCATTTGGGCCTTTTTAATGCTAATTTTATTTATTTTTTGAGGCCTTCTTTTGGCAAGAAGGAGAAATTTAAAAACAATGGTATGGAGATAAAAGAGTGTTCAGATGTTTACAACGACTTTAGGAGGAGCTACATATGAAAATATTTTTAGGTAAGCTTTACGCTTTAATCGTGAATCAGTGGAGAGGCAAGTTTTAGCTCTTATTGTGAGACTTAATGAAGTATTAGTTAAGATATCATTTCATCATAGAACTGAACTAGAACTGAACTGAACTAGAACTGAACTAGAACTGAACTAGAACTTAACTAGAACTGAACTAGAACTGAACTAGAACTGAACTAGAACTGAACTAGAACTGAACTAGAACTGAACTAGAACTGAACTAGAACTCAACTAGAACTGAACTAGAACTGAACTAGAACTGAACTACAACTGAACTAGAATTGAACTAGAACTGAACTGAACTGAACTACAACTGAACTACAACTGAACTACAACTAACTAGAACTGAACTAGAACTGCACTAGAACTGAACTAGAACTGAACTAGAACTGAACTAGAACTGAACTAGAACTGAACTAGAACTGAACTAGAACTGAACTAGAACTGAACTAGAACTGAACTAGAACTGAACTAGAACTGAACTGGAAACTGAACTAGAACTGAATGAACTAGAACTGAACTAGAACTGAACTAGAATATGAACTAGAACTAAACTAGAACTGAACTAGAACTGAACTAGAAACTGAACTAGAACTGAACTAGAACTGAACTAGAACTGAACTAGAACTGAACTAGAACTGAACTAGAACTAGAACTAGAACTGAACTAGAACTGAACTAGAACTGAACTAGAACTGAACTAGAACTGAACTAGAAACTGAACTAAAACCGAACTAGAACTAGAACTGAACTAGAACTGAACTAGAACTGAAACTAGAACTGAACTAGAACTGAACTAGAACTGAACTAGAACTGAACTAGAACTGAACTAGAACTGAAACTAACTGAAGAACTGAACTAGAACTGAACTAGAACTGAACTAGAACTGAACTAGAACTGACTAGAACTGAACTAGAACTGAACTAGAACTGAAACTAGACTGAAAAACTGAACTAGAACTGAACTAGAACTGAACTAGAACTGAACTAGAACTGAACTAGAACTGAACTAGAACTGAACTAGAACTGAACTAGAACTGAACTAGAACTGAACTAGAACTGAACTAGAACTGAACTAGAACAGAACTAGAACAGAACTAGAACAGAACTAGAACTGAACTAGAACTGAACTAGAACAAACTAGAACAGAACTAGAACAGAACTAGAACAGAACTAGAACAGAACTAGAACAGAACTAGAACAGAACTAGAACAGAACTAGAACAGAACTAGAACAGAACTAGAACAGAACTAGAACAGAACTAGAACAGAACTAGAACAGAACTAGAACAGAACTAGAACAGAACTAGAACAGAACTAGAACAGAACTAGAACAGAACTAGAACAGAACTAGAACAGAACTAGAACAGAACTAGAACAGAACTAGAACAGAACTAGAACAGAACTAGAACAGAACTAGAACAGAACTAGAACAGAACTAGAACAGAACTAGAACAGAACTAGAACAGAACTAGAACAGAACTAGAACAGAACTAGAACAGAACTAGAACAGAACTAGAACAGAACTAGAACAGAACTAGAACAGAACTAGAACAGAACTAGAACAGAACTAGAACAGAACTAGAACAGAACTAGAACAGAACTAGAACAGAACTAGAACAGAACTAGAACAGAACTAGAACAAACTAGAACAGAACTAGAACAGAACTAGAACAGAACTAGAACAGAACTAGAACAGAACTAGAACAGAACTAGAACAGAACTAGAACAGAACTAGAACAGAACTAGAACAGAACTAGAACAGAACTAGAACAGAACTAGAACAGAACTAGAACAGAACTAGAACAAAACTAGAACAAAACTAGAACAGAACTAGAACAGAACTAGAACAGAACTAGAACAGAACTAGAACAGAACTAGAACAGAACTAGAACAGAACTAGAACAGAACTAGAACTGAACTAGAACTGAACTAGAACTGAACTAGAACTGAACTAGAACTGAACTAGAACTGAACTAGAACTGAACTAGAACTGAACTAGAACTGAACTAGACTGAACTAGAACTGAACTAGAACTAGAAACTGAACTAGAACTGAACTAGAACTGAACTAGAACTGAACTAGAACTGAATTAGAACTGAACTGAACTAGAACTGAACTAGAACTGAACTAGAACTGAACTAGAACTGAACTAGAACTGAACTAGAACTAGAACTGAACTAGAACTGAACTAGAACTGAACTAGAACTGAACTAGAACTGAACTAGAACTGAACTAGAACTGAACTAGAACTGAACTAGAACTGAACTAGAACTGAACTAGAACTAGAACTGAACTAGAACTGAACTAGAACTAAACTAGGACTAAACTAGAACTAACTAGAACTGAGTTTGAATGAAAATGAAAAAGTTATGATCAAAGCTTTAACTGTGAGTTAGTATACTGTCTAAGTTAAGCTTTAGTCAAAGTTCATTCCTCTGATCTTCCAAACTTTCTAATAAACTAAAATTACCCTTTCCAACTTAAACAACTACACTGCAAGTAAATGAATATAAATGTTCTGTTTTGAAATGTGTGATTCATAAAATCTCCCCAAATCGAAAAAACAAGAAGCAAAACAATACAATAAAATATGAATAAATTTAAAACAAAATACTGAACAAAAAAAATGTGTGTCATTGGCCTAAATAAATATAAAAAAACTTAACACAATTTAACATTTATTGATATACAATTTGTTTTCTTTTTTTTTATTATTGTAAATAAAAATTGGTCTAAATGTGGATTAAGCCAAAAATAAAAGTAGGTCTTCTGTTAAGTTCGCTGTAAGTGTTAAGAGTGGAAAAATTGAAACAAATTTTTAAGGAAATAAAAAAATTTATAGGGATTTTTATTAAATTAGTTTTCAAAGGCCCATAAAAACAAGGAGAAATTTTTAAACAGAGAAGGCTGGATATAAAAATTTGCATAACTTTTGAGTTTATGGTGAGGCAGAATTGTTGTTTTCAGAGCCTTAAACGGGAGTTTAATAAAATTTTACAGTGTAAATAAAATGTTTATAGGGTCAGAAATAACGGTGTTAAAAATCAACAAAATTAATGCATAAATAACTGAGTTATAGGCATATGAAGTAGTGTATTAAAAAAGAATTTTCTAATCAAATATTTTAAACTAAAATCAAATAAATCTAAACCGAGATTAAGTTTGACAGCTATATTTGGTTTAGATTCTTAGGTTCCATTTAGAGTCTTTTACAAATATTTACTCCATTTAGTTAAGACTATTAACGTCAGGAATTTCTTTATTTAGAAATATTCCAATAACGCAAACTTGCAACAATTATTACGTTTTAAATATTTGCCACACAACTTATTACATGGATGAGACAATTTATTATGGGCAACATTTATAAGCCACAAACTGGTATTTTTTCAAGCAACTAACTGCAAAAACAAAAAAAAAACAAAAACGAGAAAGAAAATAAGTTGCGTAAGTTTTTCTTTAGCTCCTTTCTCCGCCCAAGATCCAATACAAAACCAGTAAGTAAGTGAATTGAGATTTTCTCTGTCTTCTGCTGCTACAGCTTGTCATAAAACTTTCAATAGTTGTTTGCCCACAGACAGTTATGTTGTTGACTATACATTTATTTATGCAACATCGAAACGTTCGTCCGTCCGTCCGTCTCACAAGCTACCAAAAGTAGATGTTAAAGAATCATTGTCACTTTGGTTAGGAAAAAGCAAATTTTCTACATGGACTTATTTTATGGGTTGATTTATGCGAATGAGTAAGTTGACACACAAACACAGGAAGATATGCAGGAATAAGGAAAAAACAGCGATAATATGAATCGGTGGCCAGAATTATGGAATGAAAAGAAAAACTAGTTTTTTTATTTCATCCTATGAAGCAACAAGTTGTTGGCAGAATTATGAAAACCAGAAACGGTTTACTATAAATTTTCAATGCTACTAGAAATAACATAAATTTGTCATATTTAAATAGTAATATTTGCAGAATAATGTTGGTGATAATAACTATTAGATAAATGAAATTAAGCTATTTGAAGATCTGGGCTTAAAACTAAACTAGGACTTAAAACAAATCAATTAAAAACTAGTTCATTCAGTCTAGGACAGTTCTAGCTTACTTCTACCTTCAAGTTCTAGTTCAGTTTTAGGTTCAGTTCTAGTTCAGTTCTAGGTCAGTTCGAGTTCAAGTGCTTAGTTCAGGGCGAGTTCAGTTCTAGTTCAGTTCTAGGTTCAGTTCTAGTTCAGTTCTAGTTCATAGTTCTAGTTCAGTTCTAGTTCAGTTCTAGTTCAGTTCTAGTTCAGTTCTAGTTGCAGTTCTAGGTTCAGTTCTAGTTCAGTTCTAGTTCAGGTTCTAGTTCAGTTCTATTCAAGTTCTAGTCGTCGTTCTAGTTCAGTTCTAGTTCAGTTCTAGTTCAGTTCTAGTTCAGTTCTAGTTCAGTTCTAGTTCAGTTCTAGTTCAGGTTCTAGTTCAGTTCTAGTTCAGTTCTAGTTCAGTTCTAGTTCAGTTCTAGTTCAGTTCTAGTTCAGTTTCTAGTTCAGTTCTAGTTCAGTTCTAGTTCAGTTCTAGTTCAGTTCTAGTTCAGTTCTATTCAGTTCTAGTTCAGTTCTAGTTCAGTTCTAGTTCAGTTCTAGTTCAGTTCTAGTTCAGTTCTAGTTCAGTTCTAGTTCAGTTCTAGTTCAGTTCTAGTTTCAGTTCTAGTTCAGTTCTAGTTCTGTTCTAAGTCAGTTCTAGTTCAGTTCTAGTTTCTAGTTCTGTGCTAGTTCTGTTCTAGTTTCTGTTCTAGTTCTGTTCTAGTTCTGTTCTAGTTCTGTTCTAGTTCTGTTCTAGTTCTGTTCTAGTTCTGTTCTAGTTCTGTTACTAGTTCTGTTCTAGTTCTGTTCTAGTTCTAGTTCTAGTTCTGTTCTAGTTCTGTTCTAGTTCTGTTCTAGTTCTGTTCTAGTTCTGTTCTAGTTCTGTTCTAGTTCTGTTCTAGTTCTGTTCTAGTTCTGTTCTAGTTCTGTTCTAGTTCTGTTCTAGTTCTGTTCTAGTTCTGTTCTAGTTCTTTTCTAGTTCTGTTCTAGTTCTGTTCTAGTTCTGTTCTAGTTCTGTTCTAGTTCTGTTCTAGTTCTGCTCTAGTTCTGTTCTGTTCTGTTCTGTTCTGTTCGTTCTGTTCTAGTTCTGTTCTAGTTCTGTTCTAGTTCTGTTCTAGTTCTGTTCTAGTTCTGTTCTAGTTCTGTTCTAGTTCTGTTCTAGTTCTGTTCTAGTTCTGTTCTAGTTCTGTTCTAGTTCTGTTCTAGTTCTGTTCTAGTTCTGTTCTAGTTCTGTTCTAGTTCTGTTCTAGTTCTGTTCTAGTTCTGTTCTAGTTCTGTTCTAGTTCTGTTCTAGTTCTGTTCTAGTTCTGTTCTAGTTCTGTTCTAGTTCTGTTCTAGTTCTGTTCTAGTTCTGTTCTAGTTCTGTTCTAGTTCTGTTCTAGTTCTGTTCTAGTTCTGTCTATTCTGTTCTAGTTCTGTTCTAGTTCTGTTCTAGTTCTGTTCTAGTTCTGTTCTGGTTCTGTTCTAGTTCTGTTCTAGTTCTGTTCTAGTTCTGTTCTAGTTCTGTTCTAGTTCTGTTCTAGTTCTGTTCTAGTTCTGTTCTAGTTCTGTTCTAGTTCTGTTCTAGTTCTGTTCTAGTTCTGTTCTAGTTCTGTTCTAGTTCTGTTCTAGTTCTGTTCTAGTTCTGTTCTAGTTCTGTTCTAGTTTCTAGTTCTGTTCTAGTTCTGTTCTAGTTCTGTTCTAGTTCTGTTCTAGTTCTGTTCTAGTTCTGTTCTAGTTCTGTTCTAGTTCTGTTCTAGTTCTGTTCTAGTTCTGTTCTAGTTCTGTTCTAGTTCTGTTCTAGTTCTGTTCTAGTTCTGTTCTAGTTATGTTCTAGTTCTGTTCTAGTTCTGTTCTAGTTCTGTTCTAGTTCTGTTCTAGTTCTGTTCTAGTTTGTTCTAGTTCTGTTCTAGTTCTGTTCTAGTTCTGTTCTAGTTCTGTTCTAGTTCTGTTCTAGTTCTGTTCTAGTTCTGTTCTAGTTCTGTTCTAGTTCTGTTCTAGTTCTGTTCTAGTTCTGGCCTAGTTGTTCTAGTTCTGTTCTAGTTCTGTTCTAGTTCTGTTCTAGTTCTGTTCTAGTTCTGTTCTAGTTCTGTTCTAGTTCTGTTCTAGTTCTGTTCTAGTTCTGTTCTAGTTCTGTTCTAGTTCTGTTCTAGTTCTGTTCTAGTTCTGTTCTAGTTCTGTTCTAGTTCGTTCTAGTTCTGTTCTAGTTCTGTTCTAGTTCTGTTCTAGTTCTGTTCTAGTTCTTTCTAGTTCTGTTCTAGTTCTGTTCTAGTTCTGTTCTAGTTCTGTTCTAGTTTTGTTCTAGTTCTGTTCTAGTACTGTTCTAGTTCTGTTCTAGTTCTGTTCTAGTTCTGTTCTAGTTCTGTTCTAGTTCTGTTCTAGTGTTGTTAGTTCTGTTCTAGTTCAGTTCTAGTTCTGTTCTAGTTCTGTTCTAGTTCTGTTCTAGTTCTAGTTCTGTTCTAGTTCTGTTCTAGTTCTGTTCTAGTTCAGTTTAATATCATACATACAAAATGTATTATGTAGGCATATTCATAAAAGATCTATAAGAACATTTCCCTCAAAGATCTTTAATTGATTTGCGCTAAAAATGCTAAAAAAAATATTCAAAAAATTATTTATAAAATTTGCAAAAATTCTTGGCCAAACGCCAGACAGATGAATGCTAAACATTTCCAAAGCAGTCACATATTGAATACCACATTTCAAGAAATCTTAAAGATTATTAAAAATCGCTTATGACATTTTGCACAATTTATGACATTTTCCTCGTAATAATTCTCTCACAATTTTTTTCTCTATTCCTAGATGTGGAGAACGCAATGATGAATCACGTATTGTAGGTGGCACTACCACGGGCGTTAGTGAATATCCCTGGATGGCACGCTTAAGTTATTTCAATCGTTTCTATTGTGGTGGCACTCTCATCAATGATCGTTATGTTTTGACTGCGGCCCATTGTGTTAAGGGTTTTATGTGGTTTATGATTAAGGTTACATTTGGAGAACATGATCGTTGTAATGATAAGGAAAGACCAGAAACAAGATTTGTTTTAAGAGCTTTTACACAAAGTTCAGTTTTTCCAATTTTGATAATGATATTGCTTTTGTTGCGTTTGAATGATCGTGTTCCCATTACAAGTTTCATAAGACCCATTTGTTTGCCCAGAGCGGAGGAGAGAAATGAATTGTTTGTGGGCACTAAGGGTATTGCCACCGGCTGGGTACTTTGAAGGAGGATGGCAAAACCTTCTTGCCTATTACAAGAAGTGGAAGTGCCCGTGTTGGATAATGAAACATGTGTGGCTCAGACAAATTATACTCAGAAGATGATCACCAAGAATATGATGTGTGCTGGCTATCCCGGCAAGGGAGAACGTGACAGTTGCCATGGGGACTCTGGTGGTCCTCTTGTGCGTTTGCGACCTGACGATAAACGTTATGAACAAATTGGTATTGTGTCTTGGGGTAATGGTTGTGCTAGACCCAATTATCCCGGAGTTTATACCAGAGTTACGAAATATTTGGATTGGATAGTAGAGAATTCAAAAGATGGCTGCTTTTGGCGATGAGGATTTTTGAAGGAAATGGAGATTATAACATTAAATAAGTAACTAAAAATAAGCAGGAAATTGAATAAAGATTTGATTTTGCCAACTAGATTTAAGAAATATAAAGGTACCAAAAGGAAATATTCTTTCATGTATCCTTCTTATTAAGCATTTAAAATTGGTTACTTAGGGATTCTTTTATGAATTTAAAATTTGTAAATTTTGTCTTTAAGAGTTGGCAGTTTGGATAATTTGTATGTATATTTATTGCCTTAAATACCATAGTCCTTTAAACTTTTATACATTTTTGATAAGTCTTAAAAAATAAAACAGAAAATAAATAATGAAAACAGAATATGTCTAATT
>NW_023997328.1:0-23330 GCF_015586225.1 Lucilia sericata | reverse complement strand
ATTTAATTTTACATAAATGACAAATCTTGTTCGAAGCATATTATTTATAAAGTTTTTTAAACGTTATTTTTGTGCGCCTTTTAATAATATTTTCCAAATATAACTTCAATTCGAAAAAAGTTTGAACATATACCTACGTATAAACAGAAATAAATATTTCAAATTTGAAATAAATTTTAAATTATTTTTCAAATTAAAGATTATTTTTCCAAAATAATTGCTATCATGAGTGAATTAGAATTTTCATCTAATATGTAGATCAACCATTGATAAAAATTATGCGGTTCCTAGGCAAAAGGAAACAAGAAAGGTTTATACGAAACCAAATATAACAAATGATATATTATTTAAGAACTATTTTCAAATTAAACATTTATTTGAACAATCCTAATATACACATGCTTTAATATTTGTCATATAAATTATAATTTATTTGTTTGTAATTCAAATTTTCAAATGTACTATGTATTGGATATGGATGGAATGTAAGTTTTCATTACAGAAATTCTGATTGACGATAAATCCTTATGCTGCAGTAAATACAATAAAATACTTAAATACTATGATTAATCAGAGTTCCTATAGTTAAAAGTACATTATTCAGAAGGAAATCTAGCACTATAAAAGGCGTTCATTGGCTGATTCTTTTGTGTTAGGGACCGATTCTGTTTTTAAGCAAACATCAACGGACTTGTTATGTTTTACGATCATAAACTCATGGTCACATACTATGTATGTATGTTTGTTTGTATATTGTACATAAATGTTATGTATCTTATTTGCAGCAATAATGTTATAACTTAAAAATAGAAAAATGTTCTTGTGCACAGAATTTGTGTTTATTAGTCAGAATTATCATTCTTATTATACAAACTTACAAATATCAGCTGTAAAATTAGTTATTTAAAACTTATACGCATACACTCTTTTATATAGAGATAAAAAACTTAAAATTTTAAAAACCTTGAAAGTTGAAATTTTAGTTTTTGAGATACAACACTCTGGCTGCAAACGAAAGCGTTTTCATTCAGTCTACTACAAATTGAATTTAAGAAAAATTTCGTAATTCAATTTGGAGTAGATTTGAATTAAAGAAAAATTGAATCATTCAAAGCGAAATGTAATTCAAACATGAATGAATTCAGTATATGAATGATTTAAAATAAACTGAAAGCCTTTGAATTAAGCTATTGAATTAATTCCTGAGAATTAAAATAAGGATTGGAAGATTAAATTTTATATTTCTGAATTAAGATTTTGGTGAATTAAGCTCAAATTGAATTGATTAATTCGAAGCTCTGACAATAAATAATATTTTGTATTTTAATAAAAAATAGCAATTGAGCAAAATTTTTATTTTTCCCTTTAAATTTATTATTAAAACCCATTAAAAACCTTTTAAGGGTAATTTTTAATGGTTCCTATTAGAAAAATTTGAAAAAATAAAAAAAACAACTTAAACATCTAGACAATAACAATAGCACGTGAGAGTTAAAATTGAAATGACTTCCCACGCCGTTTGTAATCAACACCACTACGTTACAAACTTTACAATATAATAATAATAATAATAATAATTCCACCAACTCTATCACAATAAACATCCCTTATCGAAACAACTTTTATAATATTTTACTGCTTTTTATACGGTGTATATGAAAAAACACTATTGCTTCCCTTATTGTGAATTTAATCAAATACCTTAATAAACATTTTCTTTACATTTTAATATCCAATTGGACATTTATTCTCATCAAATATTAATACTGTGATTTTAAAAGATATTTTGGGTAAATTAAAATGTTAATGAAAGTTGAAATTTCAAGGATCTTTCTGCAAAAATTATGGAAAATTTTACTTTCGTCTTTTAATTTGATCGATCAATTTCATTGGAAAGTTTTATAGAAAATCTATTGATCTGTATGTGAACTATATAGCCAACTGTATGTCGACTCTATAGTGAAGTCTATGTCGATCCTATGATCGACTCTATAGTAAACACTATGTAGATTCTATAGTCAAATCAAAGTAGATTATGTAGTTTACACTAAGGTCGAATCTATATGCATATAGTCGACTCTATAATCAATTCTCCGCCGACCCTCTGTCGACTATACAGTTGAGTCTATAGTCTAGTCTATAGTCGAGCCTATAAGCGACTATATAGTCGAGTCTATAGGCGACTATATAGTCGAGACTATAGGCGACTATATAGTCCAGACTATAGGCGACTATATAGTCGAGACTATAGGCGACTATATAGTCGAAACTATAGGTGACTATATAGTCGAAGCTATAGGTGACTATATAGTCGAAACTATAGGTGACTATAGGCGACTATATAGTCGAAACTATAGATGACTATGTAGTCGAAACTATAGGTGACTATATAGTCGAGACTATAGGCGACTATATAGTCGAGTCTATAGTAGACTATATAGTCGAGTCTATAGCCTAGTCTATAGTCGACTATATAGTTAAGTCTAGTCATCTATATAGTCGAAACTATTGTCGACCATATAGTCGAGTCTATAGTCGAGTTTATAGTCGAGTCTATAGTCGACTATATAGTTGAGTCTACAGCCGACTACATAATCGAGTATATAGTCAAGTCTATTGTCGACTATATAGTCGAGTCTATAGTAGCAAAAAACGGAATCAGCTTTAAATATCTCCATTGCGACTTTAGTTGTAATTCCGCTGATTATTTCTTTAAGAGAATGAAAATAAGAGTTCCAATCATAGAAGAAATGAACCTATTCGGACTATAAGATTCAACCTACTCCATTGCTACGCCTAAATTGGGTAGAATTAAGGTTTTCTGCTAGTGTAAAGTATCTAGGCATCGTTCTGGGTTCCAAGCTAAGATTCTAAGTTCACATGTAGCTAATGTATCGAGGAAAGTCATAGCTAAGATTCTAAGCTCACATGTAGCTAATGTATCTGATAGTGTAAAGTATCTAGGCATCGTTCTGGGTTCCAAGCTAAGATTCTAAGCTCACATGTAGCAAATGTATCGAGGAAAGTCATAGCAATTAGGTTCAGCGCTGATGACGCCTATTTATATTGGTAATGCGTCCACTTTGCAGCTCTGCTTCCTGTTAAATGATTCAGAGTAGATCTATACTGATGGATATTAGGCTTCAACGGGTGTGGAAGGTGGCTTTCGTAATCTTTCGTTTTAAGCTTGTGTTTCTAGTAACACAATCATTGCAGCGGCATTCAGACTAAGACTGCGGGCATAAAACGATCCAGATAAGGTCTAGATCTATACATAAGGATCTTAGCTTTCAACGGATATGGAAGCTGTCATCAGTAATCCTCGTTTTAATAAAAGTATTGTAGTGAGGTGCTACATGATATACAATGTAAATATCTGAATTTGTACTAACAGCAAGCTTGCTATTAGATGTGAACCAGCTAATCCAAACCTATTCTGAACAAGAAGTCTATCTAAACACTTTTAAATGTTTTTAAAATAATGCACAAAATATCAGTCACAGATGATGCTTCAACACTTTCAAATTTTTAAAAAATCCAGCTTCTTTCTTCACAACAATATTATATTAAAAAAATTAAGTTTCAAAATAACTTCTTCCCTGCACACCACTGTCTTTTACGCCATTTCAATTTAAGATTATTTCTTTATTCAAGATTATTACTATTAAAAACTGGTACTATCAACAGGCTTCAATAGAAAATTTCTCACATTACCCACTTGTATAGAAAGCACAATAAGAATAACAGCAACAAAAACAGAAGCAAATTGTGTATTTGACCTGGTAGCTTTTCAATCCAACAGGATAAAAAATCTTTTCCTCTTTTTTTCCATTTCGAATTTCACACACAAATACAATGTGAAAAGTAAATAAAACAAGGGTGGTTATTTTATAAGTGAAGGTTGCATGGGAATCAATGTATTTTTTAAGTGTTATCCCACAACGACAACAAGAGCACACAGGACATTTAATAATCATATGTTGATTATTATAAACAATATTAACAAACACAATATGTATGTAGTTTACACAACGGAAAAAAAGAAGCAACATAATTTGATTTTTATTGTGGTGACACTCAATTAAGTGGAAAATGTCTAGTTGAGGTGGTAATTTATCTATTTTTTGTTCAGTTATATTATTTTGAATATTCATAATATTGAGTACAAAAATTAATGGTTCATTAAATTTGTAACAAAAAAAAAATAATAAAGAATAATAATAAAATCTACATATGATTATTAAACATACACATACCTGTTTTCTTGATTGCAGTTAAATTTATGAATATTCATCAATTTACTTCAATATCTTCGATTTCTGTTGGTTACAAACCATTAGTTTTTTGGAGTATAAATCATCAATTGTATATTGAGGCTGTATTTAGGTTTTTATTACAAAAAAGTTACTTATATTTGTAGAGTTGTAAAGAGGAAAAAATTATAACGTAAACAGACTTACTTTATTCAAACATCCCTTTTTTGTTAGTAGCTTAAGTTGTTTGATTTGTGTTTGTGTGTGCATTAAATTTGGTGTTTTAATAAATTGTGTTTTCTTTCTGTTTAATGCCATGGCACTTGATTGGGATTGCTAATAATGCCTTTTTTATAATATTTAGCAGTAGCAGCGGCAGAGGTGGTAAATGTTGGAGAGTTAAGAGCCGGCTCATAGGAAGGACCACTACCTTCAGCTTTCAAAACTGCCGCGCATTTCCATTTTCTGCTATAGTTCACTGTAAAGTAGAATAAATAACAAATTGTTTTTATATTAATTTATTAAAAGTTGTTACTTACTTTTCCAAATGCGCACACAGCCATCATCACCTGTTGATATCAACATGGTTGCTAACATATTCCAACAAACCCTCCAAACGGGACAATTATGGTCAGTGTGCTTAACTGTTTGAATATCTAGTTTTGAATTACCGGAACCATCACTGAAAGTTAAAGGAACGTGTAATTACGAAGGCTGACAAAATTATAAAAAAAATAGTTCGAGTTCTCAGATCTAGTTGTGTTCTAGTTCGGTTCTAGTTCAGTTCTAGTTGAGTTCTAGTTCGGTTCTAGTTCACTTCTAGTTCAGTTCTCGTTCAGTTCTAGTTCAGTTTTAGTTCAGTTCTAGTTCAGATCTAGTTCAGTTCTAGTTCAGTTCTAGTTCAGTTCTAGTTCGGTTCTAGTTCAATTTTTGGTTCAGTTCTAGTTCGGTTCTAGTTCAGTTCTAGTTCAGTTCTAGTTCGGTTCTAGTTCAGTTCTAGTTCGGTTCTAGTTCAGTTCTAGTTCAGTTCTAGTTCAGTTCTAGTTCAGTTCTAGTTCAGTTCTAGTTCAGTTCTAGTTCAGTTCTAGTTCAGTTCTAGTTCAGTTCTAGTTCAGTTCTAGTTCAGTTCTAGTTCAGTTCTAGTTCAGTTCAGTTCAGTTCTAGTTCAGTTCTAGTTCAGTTCTAGTTCAGTTCTAGTTCAGTTCTAGTTCAGTTCTAGTTCAGTTCTAGTTCAGTTCTAGTTCAGTTTTAGTTCAGTTCTAGTTCGGTTCTAGTTCAGTTCTAGTTCAGTTCAGTTCAGTTCAGTTCTAGTCAGTTCAGTTCTAGTTCTAGTTCAGTTCAGTTCTAGTTCAGTTCTAGTTCTAGTTCAGTTCTAGTTCAGTTCTAGTTCAGTTCTAGTTCAGTTCTAGTTCAGTTCTAGTTCAGTTCTAGTTCAGTTCTAGTTCAGTTCTAGTTCAGTTCTAGTTCAGTTCTAGTTCAGTTCTAGTTCAGTTCTAGTTCAGTTCTAGTTCAGTTCTAGTTCAGTTCTAGTTCAGTTCTAGTTCAGTTCTAGTTCAGTTCTAGTTCAGTTCTAGTTCAGTTCTAGTTCAGTTCTAGTTCAGTTCTAGTTCAGTTCTAGTTCAGTTCTAGTTCAGTTCTAGTTCAGTTCTAGTTCAGTTCTAGTTCAGTTCTAGTTCAGTTCTAGTTCAGTTCTAGTTCAGTTCTAGTTCAGTTCTAGTTCAGTTCTAGTTCAGTTCTAGTTCAGTTCTAGTTCAGTTCTAGTTCAGTTCTAGTTCAGTTCTAGTTCAGTTCTAGTTCAGTTCTAGTTCAGTTCTAGTTCAGTTCTAGTTCAGTTCTAGTTCAGTTCTAGTTCAGTTCTAGTTCAGTTCTAGTTCAGTTCTAGTTCAGTTCTAGTTCAGTTCTAGTTCAGTTCTAGTTCAGTTCTAGTTCAGTTCAGTTCTAGTTCAGTTCTAGTTCAGTTCTAGTTCAGTTCTAGTTCAGTTCTAGTTCAGTTCTAGTTCAGTTCTAGTTCAGTTCTAGTTCAGTTCTAGTTCAGTTCTAGTTCAGTTCTAGTTGCAGTTCTAGTTCAGGTTCTATGTTCAGTTCTAGTTCAGTTCTAGTTCAGTTCTAGTTCAGTTTCTAGTTCAGTTCTAGTTCAGTTCTAGTTCAGTTCTAGTTCAGTTCTAGTTCAGTTCTAGTCAGTTCTAGTTCAGTTCTAGTTCAGTTCTAGTTCAGTTCTAGTTCAGTTCTAGTTCAGTTCTAGTTCAGTTCTATTCATTCTAGTTCAGTTCTAGTTCAGTTCTAGTTCATTTCTAGTTCAGTCTAGTTCATTCTAGTTCAGTTCTAGTTTCATTCTAGTTCAGTTCTAGTTCATTCTAGTTCAGTTCTAGTTCAGTTCTAGTTCAGTTCTAGTTCAGTTCTAGTTTCAGTTCTAGTTCAGTTCTAGTTCAGTTCTAGTTTCAGTTCTAGTTCAGTTCTAGTTCAGTTCTAGTTCAGTTCTAGTTCAGTTCTAGTTCAGTTCTAGTTCAGTTCTAGTTCAGTTCTAGTTCAGTTCTAGTTCAGTTCTAGTTCAGTTCTAGTCAGTTCTAGTTCAGTTCTAGTTCAGTTCTAGTTCAGTTCTAGTTCAGTTCTAGTTCAGTTCTAGTTCAGTTCTAGTTCAGTTCTAGTTCAGTTCTAGTTCAGTTCTAGTACAGTTCTAGTACAGTTCTAGTTCAGTTCTAGTTCAATTCTAGTTCAGTTCAGTTCTAGTTCTAGTTCAGTTCTAGTTCAGTTCTAGTTCAGTTCTAGTTCAGTTCTAGTTCAGTTCTAGTTCAGTTCTAGTTCAGTTCTAGTTCAGTTCTAGTTCAGTTCTAGTTCAGTTCTAGTTCAGTTCTAGTTCAGTTCTAGTTCAGTTCAAGTTCAGTCCTAGTTCTGTTCTAGTTCATATGTACCTACAAAAAGGAAAATAAACAAAACAAGACTTACGCGACTCCTCGTATATTAACAATATATAAATCTTTGCTGGCCACTGCCAACATATGGAAACTACGACCAGCATTTGGAGCAAAAGCCAAATCTGTAACAGGATCAGTTATATCATTAATCGTATCCACTTTAACACACTTTCTGGCATTTTCACTATAGGCAAATATAAAAACTTTGCCGGTAATAGTAGCAGTTTCATCACTTCCAGCCTAATTAATAAAAAAACAATCATTAATAGGTTTTCTATTATAATATAATTTGCACATACCGCTAACAATTGTGACGACAGCTTATAGGTCGATGTATTCCAAGACAAACAGCTTAAAGGCAATTTATTTGTGATTTCATGTTGAACCGGCCAATTGCTTAAATTCATTATATCCGGCGCTTCATAAATACGAATAACACCATCTGCTGATGCAGTAGCCAATAGTAAACCTAAATATTTGGGTGCAAACTCCACATCAGTAACACTGGTGCGTGAATCCACTAGAACTGTACGTTTAACCCAACGTCTAGCAGGAGTCATGGTGGCAGCTACTTTTTCTCCCAACACCTCTTCCCATACCGAGGCGGTACGATCGAAAGAACACGAGGCTAAAACTTGACCAAATTCCGGATGAGCCCAAGATACCCGCCATATAGAACCGGAATGTGCCTTCCAACTAGAGGTTACCGACCATTTTCCCTGTTCATTTTCATCCCATATCTGCAAGCAAAAAAAACACATTTTATCAAAGTTTTTCTTGTACAAAACACAGCCATCTTAATTTGCGCGCTTACTTTTACTGTCTGGTCACTGGAACAAGTAGCCATGCGGCGTCCATAATAATCAAATACCACATCGTGTATAACATCTTTATGATCAACAACAATGGATTCTACTTCAAACATTTTTATTTATTTTTCTTAATTTTCACAGCTTTTTGAACACCGCAAAAATAAAACACAACTGTAAACAAAAAAACAGTGGGAAAATGTGTGAAGAAATTGCGATAGTACAGGGTTGTTAACAAACATATGATTGCAAAAGTATTGCCAGCGGTAAAAAGCAACGAAGAAACTTTCTCTCTTAAATTTTATTTTCTCTTTTATCAAGCAATTAGTGATGCCACATTTTATTATCATAGAAAAATCAATCAGTGTTGATTGTAAGAAATAATTATCGTTATTTATAATTAATTATTAATTGTACTAGTCAAAATCTATGATACGACATCATGATACAACCATAAGATATTATTATGATACGACATGAAAGCGCCTCACATAATATCAAAGAACTGAAATTTCATATAAGTTCTTTGCGTTAACTATGATAATGTTGGAAAAACTTTAAAAAAGACCTTTTTATCATTTGACCAAATATTGACCCAGAACTAAATTTTTCAGAAACGGTATCTTAAAATAAACCAAATTTCAATTTTCGGTGGGAACGTCAGTAACTTATTCTTTTTCCATACATACGGAGCCATCGTATGTATGCATATACTTTATGGGGTACCTTCTCACGATGGTGAAGGCTATAAAAACAAGAGGCTAATATTTATAACATGATTTTAATCTAATAAATTATTTATATAATAACCTGTAATATAAATTACAGATTATTCGTGAAATTTTAATAATAATAACAATTATGAATAGAGTGTAATATTTTATAAGATTACCCTTAACACTAATCAACAGTTATCAGTAAAGTACTCTTTAACTACCGTTATCACAAAATATAAAAATATTGCAAAAACTTGATAAGTCATAAATCGAAAATAAAAAGTAATCATTACATCACGAACGAAATAAACAGGATTTTTTATATACATATACATACATAATTTTGAACACAAAAAAGGACCGATATTGAAAAAAATTGGAAACATTGAAGAAAAAGCTATCTAAACTCCTTTGTCCAATTTTTTCTATGGCCAATAGGTGAAAAGTTACACTCATTTGAAAAACCCCAAAATTACCAAAATGCCTAACATTGACGCCCTTTAACTCGGGCAGTTCTTGACCGATAGAGTTGACAATTTGTGTCTGGCCTACTATACAATAGCTTTGGTGCAAATTTCATCCAAATCGATTTTTCAAATTGTGTCACTTGACACGAAATTGTCCACATGCATGTGGTGAATATTTTTGAATGTACCATTTTTTAAAATCTTTCTCTGAGTATTAAATCAAAAGTTTAAAAAATTAAATATTTTTAATTCAATTTAAAATAGACAGAAAACTTTTATAATAGAAAATTTAGATAAATTTATAGTTATTTGAATTCAAATAAAATTTATATTTTTCAGAGAGAATTTAAATTTCAATAGGAATGGTAGAAAACTTGTTTAATTCAATTTGTAAGTAGCTGAATGCAAGCAAAATCTAATCATTCAGGAATAAGAATTAATTCTCGGGAATGAAGTGAGCACGGGGAATAAGTTAAAAGTATTGATAATTATTTATTTAATGTTACTAACAATTCGAATTAGGGTTCCATAAATCGATTTTCGAACTATCTTGTAAGAAATAAATCGAATGTAATTAATTAATAATAATTAAATTAAAAGTCAATATCAAAAATTTCAATAAGTCGACTTTTATTTTTAACTACAAAACCCAAATTTGAATTTTTCGAAATTACCGTAATCTTTTAATTACGGTGAAATGGCAATACTTCTCCACCTACCCTTTAATAAAAGAAAAACAACAACAATAATAAATAAGACCAGAAAAAAGAGAGAGAAAAACAAACTGTAAACATAAATGATGCCATATGATTTTTCATTGGTTCTCTTTTACATAAAAATAGTGGAAATTTTTCTATAAATTCTACTATTATTTGAAGTACAATTTGCGATCTAATATTATTTTATTGAAACCAATAAAAACTGCAATTCATTATATTTATTGCGTAGTCTTTTGATTAAGGAATTTTTATCTTATCTTACAAGAATAAAATCAAAGCATTTCATAGTTTTTGGTTAGTGGCATCACTGACTTAACGGTGAGAAATGAGAGAGAGAACATTTCCCAAATAACCGCACATCGCATTACAATAAAGTTCATTTACGGAAGTTATTGTTATTAGCAAAGGAAAAAATATTAAATAAAAGAAGAAATTAATTACTTCTAGTGTTATTGATTAAACAAAATGAAAAATATGTATTAATAAATGTAAATTAACAAAATAAATTAGCAACACTTAAATATAACAAGTGTAAACAGAAAGAAAAAGTAAAATTTTCTTAAGGAGAAAAAAACTTGTCAAACGAAAAGAAAAAAAACAGACCAGTGAAAAAAGTTTTTGTGTTCATTTTGCATTTTAACTAAAAAAATAATTATTTAAAAAACCACAAAAGACAACTACAAATATTTAAGAAAAAATGGAAGCAGGTAATGGATCATTTTTTGTTAATTTTCAAGGGTTTTTGTTTAAGTTTTTATTCAAGCTTTTTCTTTCCTAAACATCAGGCCATAAGGCGTCAACATCAGGTGATTTTTTTCACTACTGTATATTTTATGTGTACTAAAAAAATATGTGAAATTGTCTTTAAAGAGGGTTAATCACCCCTCTTATTAGAAGGAACGAAAGTGAAAAATTATTCACCTACCTTTCTACGCACTAAAAAAATAATATTTGTAAAATTTTGTTTTAAAATTTTTAGTTTAACTTTTTAAAAAGTACTACATATTTGTAATTCCAAAAATTTATATTTTTTTCTTTTAATTTTCTTTTTTTACTCTTATTATTTATGTGTGTATATAAGTATGTATGTAGTTTTGTTGTTAAGTTTTTTTTTCTTATTGGGTTTCTCTTTGTAATTGCGTCTCTTCTCTTCCTCTATTGTATTATGTTAATTTGTTCTAAGTTGTTTTTATTTCTTATTTACTCGAGAATTTCTCTTTAAAACAACAACCACGCTGTTTTTATGTTTTTTTTTGTACATAATCACTAGAATTTTGCAGTTTTTTACTCATGCTGACCTTGGTTTCCTATTGGATGTAAAACCTCGCGCCATATCAATACATGTGCTAAATCTTCGAATTAGAATTTGTATTAGTGTAGGTTAAGCACAGATATGTCATTTTGGTGCTTTTTCAGATTGATTTTAGTGTTTTTTGGAATAGAAAGCTTCTTTAATTAATTTTGATAATTATTTATTTTATATGCCTACAACGATCGAAATCTATAATCAAGTCTATAGAATGGTAGGTAGTCATGACTATAACATATTTTAGACTATATTCAAATTATAGAATGGTCTATTGTCGATACTATTGAATAGTCTATAGTCAAGACTATAGTATGGTCTATAGCCGCATCAATAGAATAGATTATAGAGTGGTGTATATTCGAGACTATAGAATGGTATATAGTCAAGACTATAGAATTGTATATAGTAAAAACTATAGAATTGTATACAGTCAAAACTATAGAAGTGTATATAGTCAAAACTATACAAGTGTCTATAGTCAGTTGAGATTATAGACCATTCTATGTTCGAGACTATATAATGGTCTATAGTCAATATTACCGAATGATCTATATTCAAGACTATAGAACGGTCTATAAAATACTATAGAAAAGTCTATAGTCGAGATTATAGAATAGTCTATAGGTGAGACTATAATTTTGTCTGAAGTTAAGACATTGGAACAGCTTATATAAAGGTCTATACTCAAGACTATAGATAGAGTTGTCAATAGTCAAGACATTTTAATGGTGTATAGTCGAGACTATGTCATGGTCTTCAGTTGAGACTATAGACCATACTATGTTCGAGACTATAGTCAATATTATCGAATGATCTATATTCAAGACTATAGAACGTTCTATAGAAGACTATAGAACGGTCTATAGTCAAGACTATCGAATGGATTGTAGTAAAGACTACAGATTTGTCTTAAGTCAAGATTATAGTCTGGTCTATAAAAAGATCTTAAAAAAATTTAAATCTTAAAAAAAATTTTAAAAATACTAGCGATTTTTTGTAAAAGAAAAGTTGACAACTTTGTCCAAGTAAGCATGTCTCTAGTTAATATTATATATAATTTTTATACAAACATACATTCCGAATGAATGGAATTGAGAATGTGTAACATCTAAGAGCATTCCTAATAATTTCTTTTGGTATGACGTTATTGAAATGAGAATTTCAAAACTGACTATATGTTTAGGGGCCCGATAAACAGTTAGCTGGTGTGTGTCTTATCTGTCATACATATCCACTTAAGGTTTTTTCCCTCTACAACTACCTTGATCGAGCTATATCTTTAATAAAAAAAAATACTAAAATATTAGATTTACGATTACTAAACAATAACTTGAAATGTCTAGCTATCAAATATACAAAATTAGAAATTCCTCCCTCTTTATGAGGTTTTATTTAAACGCATGTATAACTTTTTAAGATAATTGATAATTATTATTATGAATAATAAATTCATAATAATAATAATACACTACTTAAGTTGTAATCGTATGATATCAAAAAAATAACGCAATTTGTTGATACAGTTGTGTTAAGAATTATAGAATCAATCAGTGGAAAAATTCTATGTTATGGAAGTTGAAGTGTTGTTTCCTTTTTTTTAATTTTATAGAGTTGAGTATTGAATACTGAGATAAGTTATCATGATTTAAAAATTAAGTAATAGATTTCATATTTTGAAAAAATACCAAATCATTGTTATTAAAAATTATCAAAGTTAAAGCGAAACACCCAAAAAGTTATTTTAAGAATTTTTCATATAACGACAGAAGTGGAATTTCTTTATTTTGTTGTTAAAAGTGTTCTGTTATCAAAAATCGTTTGCTTTAAAAACGATTTTTGATAAGCTGTTACCTTCTATTTTTGATTTACTTTTTTATTTAGCATTTAAAGTGATTCCTTATACCTATTCACTTTGATCACACTTATTAGCAACGTGATTATTGTACAATATATTCTTTATTTCTATGCTAATTCCATTTCACTCTTATTATCAAATTTAAACAATTTTCTTTAAAATTTTAATTCATTAAGTTAATTTGCTAGCACGAACCTAATAAATGTTTAAGTTTATACATGTCAGCTAAAATAGAAACAAAACAAAATTAATCAATAATAAAAATTAACCTTTCACAAGTTATCACTACAAATTATAGCATAAAAAAAACTGCTTTCGCTTCTCAAAGAATTCTTAAGCGTGGTGTCATTTACTAGTTTATACCTGTATTAAATGCCACAAAGTATTATTAGTTTATATATGAAAGTTGGTGTTTCATAAATGTTTAAATAATTTCTTTGGCTCAAAGTTCAGAAAAAGAAAGTTCATCAATAGATATGATTTACTCTGATTATATTAAATCATTAGTGGTTTTGTCTTATACCGGTTTCTTGTTAATGAAACAAAAATTTTTAGTGCTTTTAGTTTTAAAATGTTCATTAAAGTTTTTTGTATCTTCCTAGTGCTACAGAATACCAAGTTATATTTGATACAGAGTTAGTATAAATTGTAAAATTTTTGTAGAAAATATATATCGAAAAGATTTTGTATGTAATCAGGACTGTAAACTGGTCTATAAATAAGTTAATAGGCTGATCAATAGTTAAGACTGAATTTAAGACTAAAGACTGATTTACAGTTATGATTATAGATTAATCGCTGAAGACTGATCTATATGCAATACAATATACTGATCAGCAGTTAATACTATAAAATGATCAGTGGTCAACATTATAGAATTATCTTTATTAAGGACTAGTCAAGGTCTATAGTCAAGAATATATATACTGATCTATAGTCAAGACTACAAACTGATCTATAGTCAAGACTATAGACTCATTTATAATCAGGACTATAGACTGATCTATAGCCAAGGCTATAAACTGATCTACAGTCAAGACTATAGAAAGATCTATAGTCAAGACTATAGACAGATCTATAGTCAATACTGTAGACTGATCTATAGTCAAGACTAAAGACTGATCTATAGTCAAGACTATAGACTGATCTATAGTCAAGACTATAGACTGATCTATAGGCAAGACTATAGACTGATCTATAGGCAAGACTATAGACTGATCTATAGGCAAGACTATAGACTGATATATAGGCAAGACTATAGACTGATCTATAGGCAAGACTATAGACTGATCTATAGTCAAAACTGCAGACTGATTTTTAGTCAAGACTATTGACTGATCTATACTCAAGACTGCAAACAATATACTGATCTATAGATGAGATAATAGACTGGTATATAGTCGAACCTATAGTCTGATCTTTAGTCGAGGTAATAGCCTGATCTATAGTCTAGGCTATAGCCTGATCTATAGTCGAGTCTATAGACGAGTCTATAGACTGATCTATAAGTCTAAAGTCAAGATGTAGACTGATCTATACTTAAATCAATAGTCAAGATTATTGACTGATCTATAGCCAAGACTTTATACTGATCTACAATCAATACTATAGACTGTCCTATAGTCAACACTATAGACTGATCTATAATCAAGACTGCAGTCTGATCTATAATCAAGACTGCAGTCTGATCTATAGTCAAGACTGCAGACTGATCTATAGTCAAGACTACAGACTGATCTATAGTCAAGACTTTAGACAAATCTATAGACTGATCTATAGTCATTACTAAAGATCTGCCTTCAGCGTAGTCTTTCCAATCAACTTTATATTGTTTCAAATATTCAATTCCACTCTGTATATTATTTATAACCTTGACATTCATATTTAATGAAAAGTTTAGTTAACGTTTAATAACAATATATATTTATACCACATACAATAGTATTTTATGTAAAAAATACTTATATAAAATATTTTATAACAAAACAATTATAAAATATATTAAAACATCAGATTCATTATGTCATTTCCAAGCAGATATACCAACAAAACAGTCGTACTTAACAAAAAAAAAAAATTCCAAAAACAGAAGAAAAAAACATGAATATTAAAAGGAAAATTTATACGCTAAAGTGTCGTATCATTTTCTTATCAAAAATCAACTTAAATTCTCCTCCTCACAATCTAAATTAAAATTGCATGTTAACAGTAGTTTATAAAAAAACAAATTAAACATTTTTTTTCTCTATATATTTATAAGAAAACACACCATACTGTATATTTATTTATATACATACATATGTATATATGTATGTATTTAAATTATGTATGTTTTTATAACTCTCAAGCTTTTTTGCTCGCGCGACCTGTAGAAAATATAAAAAAAGAAATAATTTTAATCTATGAATGCTTTCCATACTACACATCGACAACCTGTGGCTAATATTATTATTGGGTCTTCTTCTTCTTTCTATTAAACACACATACATAAAACACACAGTGGGGCGCATAAAAGTAGCACATGTTGTAACTAAATAGATTTTGAAGGGCTATATATCGGTCTCGAGTTGCTGGACTATTGATTGAATGAATATTACCATCACTTTTACCCTATCACGACTAAAGACTGATATATCGATAATACTATAAACTGAATTACAGACAAGACCATAGACAGATTTATAGTCAAGGCTATAGACTGATCTATAGACAAGAATTTAAACTTATCTATAGATCAGACTATATGTATTCTGATCTAAAGTCAAGACTAAATATTGGTCTCGAATTGCTGCACTAGTGATCGAATGAATATAACTATCACTTTTACCCTATTACGACTAAAAACTGATCTATCGACAAGACTATAAACTGATCTATAGACAAGATTATAGCCCGAACTATAGTCAATACTATGGACTCATCTATATTCAAAACTGATCTATCGACAAGACTATAAACTGATCTATAGACAAGATTATAGTCCAAACTATAGTCAATACTATGGACTCATCTATGTATATTCAAGAATATAAACTTATCTATAGTTCACACTAAATGTATACTTTGTTTTTTTCCAACAAGTTTTGATCGGTTTCATCTGGTATGTCTACAGACAGATCATCTAATAAAAGAAATTATTAATTAATCACATCTTTGACCTGTTGATGGTACAAAGTATCGCATGCTGTCTTTTTGTTTTCTTAAATTTAATCTATATTTAGTTAAATGACAATCATTTTTTTTTTGTGTGGGTTTGAAATTTGTACTTTGAATTAGAATCGAAATATTAATAAATTAAGAAAAAATCTTTAGCAGCAGCATGTTACTTTAAAAGTAAATAATAAATTAAGGGAATAGAAGTCAAGTAGGCTATCTCTCCTTTTCAAAGCTGCAAAGTTCGGCAGAGAAATTTGTTTTGCAAAATGTAATTATTCTCGTAATTGGACATCTACAGAAACTGAGCAAAGCATTTAAATCTGCTCATTGTTTTTCTACTTTCATTAAGTTTATGTACTTTTTCACTACCAAACTTTTTGTTATGATCTGCTATTTACCTTCTCACCACTGTATTCCAAATGTTTTCAATTTTCTTTCTATTTTTTTTTTCTTAACAAAAAAAATATTTCAATAGGAATTGATAATGGTTAACGTTGAATAGACTCTCGTTTAGTCGCTAGCAAGTTGTCGACGTTTTAAGACCATTTAAAAATTTAAACTTTATGGTCGGTCACCAAGCTCTATTTGTCGCGTGTTTCCTAATATTAACAGAACACCAAAACTAATTTAAATAAAAAAAATCCAATTTCGAAAATATGTTTTTAAATATTTCTTATTAAAAAGCTTTAACTAAAAAAAATCATTAAAATACTAAAAACTGTTAAGTTTAACAAAATGACAAATAGAATTTATAACAATTTAAAGTGAAACTAAATTAATGTTTGACATAATAACGAGTTTTTTTATAATAAAAATTTCTAATAAACATTATCATTACTAGTATTTACAAACATAACATTGCAAGTTATTACATTTAATGCAAAATTGTTAAAATAAATATATAAAAAAGAAGTGAAAAAATGTTTAAAACCCATAAAAAAAGATCTTAAAAAAAGTATTTACGTTCAACATGAGGAAACCAGAAAGATGAAAAAAAAAGTAATAAACCACAACTACAAATTTTTGGACAGAAACTGACAAAAAAAGCGAAACAACAGATTGGTTGCCAGTACATTTGTTACGTTATGCATAGAGCATGAATAGTAAGGGGATTCACAAAGGAAGGCAAACAAATCGCTATAGTTTAGACGAGACTTACACTAAACTAGAGTCGAGACAATAGACATAGCCGAATAGAAATAGCCGAAACTAAAGACTTAATTATAATCAAGAATAGAGACTAAACTATAATGGAGACTATAGACTAAACTATAGTCCAGTTTGGTCCATACTCTTGACTTTAGTTAGTCTATAGTGTCGACTATAGTTTAGTCTATAGTCTCGACTATAGTTTAGTGTTTAGTCTCGACTAAAGTTGAGTCTGTAGTTTCAACTATAGTTTAGTCTATAGTCTCGACTATAGTTTAGTATATAGTCTCTACTATAGTTTAGTCCATAGTCTCGCCTATAGTTTGGTCCAAAGCTATAGTTTAGTTTTTAATCTCGACTATAGTTTAGTCGGTAGTCTACACTATAGTTTAGTCTATAATCTCCGCTATAGTTCAGTCTGTAGTCTCTACTAAAGTTTAGTCTATAGTTTGGTCTATAGTTCCGACTTCAGTTTGATCTATAGTCAGTACTATAATCTGGATTATTATCTTTCAATTCTTAACCCTCCTCTGAATACTCCTAATATGGTCATTCGGTTTTCTTTTAACAGTATGACTAATACTTCTTTTTGTATTGTCAGTTTGTTGCTTATTTTTCCTTATTGCTACAATGTTGGTCATTTATTTTGAGTTAGAGTTTATGTTTATTTTTTTTTATTTTACAACTTCTTTTTGTTGTTGTTGTTGGTTCAACTCTATTCGGTCATAAACCAAAACTGACATAAAAATAAAAACAAATTTAAAAATGAATTTTTTGTTTTATTACACTTTTTTTTTGTTCTTTTGAAACTCAGTTGTACTCGAATTCCTCTGGTGACTATGGTATCCGAAAAATGAAATTTAATGATTTTTTTCAACACTTTTTTCCTTTTGTTATTATTGTTGCTTTAAATGTAAGTCTGTGTGTGTGTGTTTTTTAATTTCGAAAATTATGCTTTCCAGTTAATAGAGTTTCTTTTTATTAACGGATGTTGCGGCATAGTATGTAGCCGCCAATAAGAGTTCACTTTTAGATTATTTGGAAATGATAAATATTTTTAATATACGCAAAAAAAATTAATTAAAAATATAACATCGAAAAATTACGCACTTTTTCTTTTGTTAAATTACATCTGAGCATGTATCGTTCAATTGCTTATTTTCTTCGCATTTTAAAATTGGGGCAAACGTGAGTTTATTTCAGTTTTATTTGTTGTTTGTGTCATTTTTAGGTGAAATATTTGCAGACCTTTAGACAGTTTTAAGTTTTTGCGTGTTTATTAGAAAAAAACTGCGTTAACTTTAATTGATAACGAGGGTGAATTTTGGTGGAAGAGTCTTTACTCACTGAACTGGAACCGAACTAGAGGAGAACTAGAACTGAGCTAGAACTGAACTAGAACAGAACTAGAACAGAACTAGAACAGAACTAGAACAGACTAGAACAGAACTAGAACAGAACTAGAACAGAACTAGAACAGAACTAGAACAGAACTAGAACAGAACTAGAACAGAACTAGAACAGAACTAGAACAGAACTAGAACAGAACTAGAACACTAGAACAGAACTAGAACAGAACTAGAACAGAACTAGAACAGAACTAGAACAGAACTAGAACAGAACTAGAACAGAACTAGAACAGAACTAGAACAGAACAGAACATAACTAGAACAGAACAGAACTAGAAACAGAACTAGAACAAACTAGAACAAACTAGAACAGAACTAGAACAGAACTAGAACAGAACTAGAACAGAACTAGAACAGAACTAGAACAGAACTAGAACAGAACTAGAACAGAACTAGAACAGAACTAGAACAGAACTAGAACAGAACTAGAACAGAACTAGAACAGAACTAGAACAGAATTAGAACAGAACTAGAACAGAACTAGAACAGAACTAGAACAGAACTAGAACAGAACTAGAAAGAACTAGAACAGAACTAGAACAGAACTAGAACAGAACTAGAACAGAACTAGAACAGAACTAGAACAGAACTAGAACAGAACTAGAACAGAACTAGAACAGAACTAGAACAGAACTAGAACAGAACTAGAACAGAACTAGAACAGAACTAGAACAGAACTAGAACAGAACTAGAACAGAACTAGAACAGAACTAGAACAGAACTAGAACAGAACTAGAACAGAATTAGAACAGAACTAGAACAGAACTAGAACAAAACTAGAACAGAACTAGAACAGAACTAGAACAGAACTAGAAAGAACTAGAACAGAACTAGAACAGAACTAGAACAGAACTAGAACAGAACTAGAAAAAACTAACTAGAACAGAACTAGAACGACTAGAACAGAACTAGAACAAACTAGAACAGAACTAGAACAGAACTAGAACAGAACTAGAACAGAACTAGAACAGAACTAGAACAGAACTAGAACAGAACTAGAACAGAACTAGAACAGAAAGAACAGAACTAGAACAGAACTAGAACAGAACTAGAACAGAACTAGAACAGAACTAGAACAGAACTAGAACAGAACTAGAACAGAACTAGAACAGCAGAACAGAACTAGAACAGAACTAGAACAGAATTAGAACAGAATTAGAACAGAACTAGAACAGAACTAGAACAGAACTAGAACTGAACTAGAACAGAACTAGAACAGAACTAGAACAGAACTAGAACAGAACTAGAACAGAACTAGAACAGAACTAGAACAGAACTAGAACAGAACTGGAACAGAACTAGAATAGAACTAGAACAGAACTAGAACAGAACTAGAACAGAACTAGAACAGAACTAGAACAGAACTAGAACAGAACTAGAACAGACTAGAACAGAACTAGAACAGAACTAGAACAGAACTAGAACAGAACTAGAACAGAACTAGAACAGAACTAGAACAGAACTAGAACAGAACTAGAACAAACTAGAACAGAACTAGAACAGAACTAGAACAGAACTAGAACAGAACTAGAACCGAACTAGAACAGAACTAGAACAGAACTAGAACAGAACTAGAACAGACTAGAACAGAACTAGAACAGAACTAGAACAGAACTAGAACAGAACTAGAACAGAACTAGAACAGAACTAGAATAGAACTAGAACAGAACTAGAACTGAACTAGAACTGAACTAGAACAGAACTAGAACAGAACTAGAACAGAACTAGAACTGAACAGAACAGAACTAGAACAGAACTACAACAGAACTAGATCTTGAACTGGAACTAGAACTAGCTAACTAACTAACTAACTAACTAACTAACTAACTAACTAACTACTAACTAACTAACTAACTAACTAACTAACACTAACTACTAACTAACTAACTAACTAACTAACTAACTAACACCAACTAACCACTAACTAACTAACTAACTAACTAACTAACTAACTAACTAACTAACTAACTACTAACTAACTAACTAACTAACTAACTAACTACTAACTAACTAACTAACTAACTAACTACTAACTAACTACTAACTAACTAACTAACTAACTAACTACTAACTAACTAAACTACTAACTAACTACTAACTAACTAACTAACTAACTACTAACACTAACTAACTAACTAACTAACTAACTACTAACTAACTAACTAACTAACTACTAACTAACTAACTAACTAACTACTACTAACTAACTAACTAACTAACTAACTAACTAACTACTAACTAACTAACTAACTAACTAACTAAACTAACTAACTAACTACTAACTAACTAACTAACTACTAACTAACTAACTAACTAACTAACTACTAACTAACTAACTAACTAACTAGCTAACTAACTAACTAACTAACTACTAACTGACTAACTAAATAACTAACTAACTAACTAACTAAATAACTAACTAACCTACTAACTAACTACCTAAATAACTACCTAACACATATCATTATATATCAGATCCTAAAATTATGCAATGTTTCGTAAAAATCCAATAAAATTAAATTATTTATTACACATTTAATTAACACACTTCAGCTGACAAGCTTCATACCTGTCTCAATGAGAGGTATACTGCTTTTGTCATTTCTTTTGCAACACCACAAAAAATTGGTCGGTCATAACATTAAATATATTAATCTACTTGTCAAATAAAAAACCCTAAATTGACTGTGCGGCCTGAGAAGTGGTTCTAGGGAGATAACATTTTTGTGTAACCCTCTTCCTGAAAAAGGGTTATGAAAAAATATAGGATCCTGCTCCGCTTTAAAAAGAACCAAAAATTGATAGGAGCTAATATAGAGAACAGATATGTATATAAAATAATTATAATTAATAGTTTAGGTGCTGAGTATTTAAGATTCGGTAAGGCCGAATATAACACTCTTACCTGTTTTTAATTTGCAATATAAAAAACTGCACACACAGACATACATTTAATTAACCAATTTGTTCATACTGGTAATTTTAATTGGTCTGAATACAAACCATACAATTTTCCTAATTGTTGTATAACCAACTGCATGTGTGTGTTTTTTCTAACTAGCTTTCTTTATACTATTTAGTATTTTTTTTTAAATTTAATGTTAATAATAATTTTTATGCCAATAATTTTTTTGTTTGCAAAAACACACGCCAAAATGTTATATAGTTTGTATTCCCCAGTATGAGTGTATGTATGTATATGACTATAATGAATATGTTTGTTGATTGTTGTTACCTTTGCATAACGTCGAGTCGATTGCTCCACATCATATAAACCGCGACGTGATAACATGTTTAAATTTCAATAACTGGTGAATGAACAAACGAACAACAGGCCAACATACGTGCAACAACCACCATATGACTCCAAACACTTACAACGAGCCAACAGTATACTGTCGACGTATGTAAACTTGCTGCAACAGCTGCACAGTGTTACGAGTTCGTGTACTCTAGTGTTTTGTTATGTGTAAATGAATGAATACAAAAACTGCAATTAAATTATTAAAAATACTGGCGTTTTACAAATACAACTATTGACATGGTATCACCATTATGTTTACCAAAACAAAAAATTAAACTAAATTAAATTAAATAAAAATGGTCAACAAAAACAAAAAAACATTTATTATTATTGTATGCCGCTGCTTATAAATAAATAATAGTTGTTATTACCTTTTGTACACAACAAATAAATAATTGTACAAAAGTAAAACGGTCAATGAACAAAAATAAATAATTTTGTTAGTTTTTTTTTTTGTTTATTTGGTTTTATTAGTTTTTTGCCAAAAGTAAATACATAAATAATTTAATGAATTTTGATTAAATATTTAAATAAATTTATTTTTTGTTGTCTTTTTTTTGCAACAACAAATTGTTTGCTGTTTTTTATGCAAAAAAAAATTTGGTCAAATTTTTATGTGAATGTAACTGTAAAAATCACGTATTTTTTTGAAACAGAAATAACTGATAGAATTTAATTTTTGTAGCCTGAATTTTAAATAATTGTTTAGCTTTGTTTAGGATTAATTAAGTGTTTTCAATTAGATTTAAGTTTGATTGAGTTATACGATTAAACAATTACTAATTCGCAATTTTTCTAGAAAATACTAATAAAAATGAATTTTCAATAAGTACTCCTGAAAATGTTTTTTAATTTCGAAAATACATGAAAAATACGAAGGAACTAGATCTAAACTATGAAGAACTATAACTGAACTGTAACTGAACTAAAACTAAACTAGAACTGAACTAGAACTAAACTAGAACTGAACTAGAACTGAACTAGAACTGAACTAGAACTGAACTAGAACTGAACTAGAACTGAACTAGAACTGAACTAGAACTGAACTAGAACTGAACTAGAACTGAACTAGAACTGAACTAGAACTGAACTAGAACTGAACTAGAACTGAACTAGAACTGAACTGAACTAGAACTGAACTAGAACTGAACTAGAACTGAACTAGAACTGAACTAGAACTGAACTAGAACTGAACTAGAACTGAACTAGAACTGAACTAACTGAACTGAATAGAACTGAACTAGAACTGAACTAGAACTGAACTAGAACTGA